>NW_010098772.1:0-8443 GCF_000699245.1 Pterocles gutturalis
ACCCGGGTCATTCTATGATTCTATGACTACAGTATAAGAACACTAAACTGTGAGTTTTGATGGGAAGGACATGTAATGACAGGACAAGGGGTAATGGCTTTAAACTGGAAGAGGGCAGATTTAGATTAGATGTAAGGAAGAAATTCTGCTCTGTGAGTGTGGTGAGACACTGGAACAGGTTGCCCAGAGAAGCTGTGGATGCCCCATCCCTGGAGGTGTTCAGGGCCAGGCTGGATGAGGCTTTGAGCAACCTGGTCTAGTGGGAGGTGTCCCTGCCCATGGCAGGAGGGTTAGAACCAGAGGATCTTTAAGGTCTCTTCCAACACAAACCATTTTATGACTATGATTCTATGAACTGCATCAAAGAAGCTGAACTGACATAAGGCTTTAAGAAGGATGGTGGGACTGTTCTCTTGGGCATACAAATAGATGAATGACGAGTCTGGGGGCGGTTCAAAAATGGAAAGACAGAGACATGCCTTGTGGGATATTATGTTCCTTCTTGGTTATTCACATGGAAGACCCCATTTTGATGCCAGTCTGGCAGTTTTACTGTTCTTTACAGAACATGATGGAAGCATCATCACGGAGGACTGATCAGTTGGAACAAGAATACTGTCAGCTTTTACAACATTGGAAGTACTGTTTGTCCTGTTCAGCACCAGCTGAATACAATTTGGACTTTCTGATGAGTTTATTAAGAAACAAAGAATGACCAAAATACTGAAATATAAAGAACAAATAAAATTTTTTCACTGTCTAGTGGAAAACATATATGAGCAGGAAGTCTGACTAGCCTGCATGTTGGTGACTGAATTACTGATTGCTTTTATTTCCACATAGTCAGGGTCAAACTGACCATTTCGGATGAGGTAAATAGTTTTTCTCTTCACCAGCAAAAATCACAAAGGCATCCCAAAAACCTTTATCTGTGCTCGCTCCTTCTGTTTAATCTCCTTTCTTTCTGATTACCCCTGCAAGGAAATGTGTGTGTTTTCTTTTTTTTTTTTTTTTTTTTAAATTGAGATAATAATAGCGACTGTGATCACAGTGATATGCTTTCCCAGTTCAGAAACAGGAGAAGCATACCAGCTTTTTCCCCTCCTTCTTGCTTATAGCAGTGCTATGAACTGAAAGTTTGTCTCCATTCTCCAGTTCTAGGCTTTCACTAGCACTTATGTTCTGGGTCTCAGTTTGATTTTTACCTCATTTGCCCCGCACTTGAGATAGTCGTGGCTCAAATCCAGCAGTAGTTTCATTTTTGTTTCCTGCTCATAACAAATGGACGTAAGCTGTGCCAATTCCAGTGGGATGAGCTCTAGAGAGCAACCCTATTACAGTTAGCAAAATACACACAAGCAGGTCTTTGACAACAGCCCAATACATTAAATTGTATCAACTTGTTAACCTGATGTCACAATTCATTTTTATTTTTGTGATGCAGAATTGATGAGTTTAACATTACAATTTATTTCTGAGTTATTTTTGTTTGTGTATGTGTGCGAGAGGATTTCTAGCATCATTTGTTTTTTCCATTAGAAGTCTCTTTCTTCAGCTGAGGAACTGTGATGAGAGAGGCTGGTAGTAAATTTTTACTTCCTTGACTCCTGTTGACCTAAAATTATGTTTTTGGATAAATCTTGGTATTTTACTCTACGGTGCACAAGGGAGGGTTACAGCTTCTGCTTTACAATTCTCGTTCATTTTTCCCCCATCTCCTATAAATCATGTGCTCTATTTTCTCCTGGTTTTTTTTCTTAATTTGCACTATTTGTTCATAAATACAGAAAGCCACAAATGTTTACTTGGAATCTCAGCTTTTGTCTGAATTTCTACAAATTGTTCTGGCAGTTTTTGCCACAGAACAAATCCATCGTGTTCCCCCTTACCTTCAGATCTGAAAATCTGCATTTGTATTCTTGTTAGGTTCTGCTGTACTGCATCCAGGAATATTGGCAGGATGAGAGATATGTATTTGAGGTTGTCAGTGAATTTGAGAACCTTTCCAAGGAAGCTTTGAGGGAAGAAAGTTTGTTCTTAAATTTGCAATTTCTGGTGAGGGGTTTAAAGTAGTTTTATTAATAACTACAGACTTTTTAATAAGGTGACAGCTGGTAGAATAATTTAATGGACAAGCTTGAAAGCTTTTTTTTTTTTCTTCTTCTTCCAGAAACAAACTGTTCAAACTGCAAATAAACACTAGTGGGTACAGAATCACACATTTCTGAGATGTTAATGTAGGGTTTGCAATTTGCATATTCAATTAGGAATGGCTAAGTAGGTATTTTAGATGTTGCAATTATGCTCAGTGCTACAATCCTGAACACCTTGGACAGCTCAGGAAATCACACACTGCTTCCCACCGAATGACAAGGAGCGTGAAGACCAACTGTTTCAGCTGAGGCCTGGAAAGGTTTCTAATTTCCAAAATTTCACTCCAGGTTGGAGTTTAGTGGTTTATTTACCCCCAAAGCAAAGGGAAAGCTGCTGATTTAATAGATGGAGAAAGGTGAGTAGAGTCTGTATTAAGGGTTCAGGCTCAACTTCGTGGACTAACTGAAAAAATAAAACCGCGTTCTGATATAATGAAATAAAATAAACTGGGCTCTTCAGAGTGAATGGCCTGCTGTGCTTTCTAATGAGAAAGTTCTGTAGAACCTACAATAGTTTAAAATCACATGCAATCAATGAACATGAGTCTTAATCCTCTTCCTCGCTGGGACAGTAATTTCGCAAAGGATTTAAGCATGTGTTTATCTCCATTCCTATTAGTTAAGCACTTGCAGTACTGGAGTTGATGGGACTGAACTTTGTTCACAAAGCTGAGCATAAGCCTTGATAAACAGAGGTGGATAGCCTTACTGAGGTCCTGTGCAATCCAGAGCTGAGAATCCGCACAGCAGACAGGGCCTGGTGGTAATCAAAACTAGGTCAAAATGCATGCTTTGAGTATAATAGGCCAATAATTGTGGTTTTCTCAAACTGATGTGAAAAATAGGAACATTGATTGAAGCTGAAGGCAAAAAGGAAAGAAGGAGCCAGCAATTTTGCAGGCTCCTGGAGTGTGCTCCATGAAGTCAGTGGAAGGGAATCTGGGATGGATGGCAAGCGCAGACTTGCCCCTCAACCAGCAGGTGCAAAAGACAGGTGAAATGCCTCTTGCAGATGCAATGTTCTGGTCACCCAATCCCGAATATCCCGTACAGTCAAGATGGTTGTTCACTGGGTGCCCTAACTGACAGATTGCATGGCATTGGACCCCTACCACAAGCAACAAAAGGAGGAACAGCCAACATTCTACTTGGAGAAAAAAACTTTCTATGTTAGTGACAGTCCTGGACTCAGGTTGAGGGTGGCTGGCAGACCAACTCTCCTCTTCTGGAAATTAAACTTTCTGATAGTCCAGCTCATAAAGGGTATCTGCTTCCTCCATGCAACAGGCCAAAAAAGAATTCAGTATATTGAATTTTAAGGCTCATCCTGTGGGGCCTTTGAATCATCTGCCCAAGAAAGTGCAGACTCTTAACTACCAATCTACATTTGCTGAACTCCGCTCTGAAGGCTTTTAGAAGCACCTGACTCTCTTTTTTCCAAGATCACATAAGCATTTAATTTAGACAGTCTGAATCACCCTGGTGGGGTGAGAAGCGTAAATTTTAGGTGCTGCAATGCTACACTTAGGTGTCTAAAAGGAGAAGTCTGAATATAGCTCTCAGTATCTGACATGTGGGTTAGACACAAAACACCACAAGGTTCTAAACTACAAGTCAAATTACAGTTAATTTCAGGCTCCCATCACTTCAGACTAATTAGTGCAAATTAAATTTCATCCTTTTCAACTGGGGAGAATAGTGCAAAATATGCCAATTTGGTATTTGTTCGAACACCTTTTCTGCAGAAGATCACACAAGGCATAGACTCAAATGCAGAGACTGGCCAGAATCTTTCCACATGCTACAGCAAGTATATGAGGAGAGGAATGTGACCTTGGCTTAACCTGAACTATACTCTGTGGCTCCTCAATTTGAATGGCAATCATTTACATCTTATTCTATGTAGGACTGAAGCAGCCAGGGAGAGATCTTCAACTGATGTTCAGTGGCATTGAACAAAAGTAGAAATTTGCAAACGTATAATGTGGTATGTCCTAAGATGCCCATGAGGAATGATGAGTTGGTGTCTCCCTTGACTTTAGTGGAGCTGGAGAAGTCTTTTTTTTTTTTTTTTTCTTTTTTTTTTCCAATCTGATTAAGTCATCAGCGTATGTTTTAATCATTCAGTTTAACCGTACTCCCATGCATGTATATAAAGACTATAGGTACTCAGTGCATGTCCCTATCCCTCCCAGCAGCTAGAGTACTGCAAATTTTGAAATGGAAGTGAATTATTTTAATCTTGCCTAGAAGACACTAGAGCTGGTTGTGACAAATATGCTATTCAAAAGAAATATAAGTGTGCACAAAAGAAGCAGGAAACAGTCTCTAAGCTTGAAGGTTACAGCTCTTGTTTGTGAGAGGAATTTTTTTTGCTGGCAGCTATTGCCTTGCATGAATGAAGAGACCACACAGGTGTTCATAACCTCAGTGAGACAGTGCCAGAAAGTTCCTGAGGTTGTGTCTAAACCTCAGAAAGCATCTATGTCGTTAGCGTCCTCAGGCAGAAGTGGTCCAAGAAGGGCTCAACTGTATCAGCTGGGCTGACTGAGAGCATCTCACAGAAATTTTGCAAAGCAGACCAGGAGTTGCTGTATTTGGAGACAGCAAAGAAGCATACTGGCTAAAAAGCTGAGCTGATGATAGATGTGCTGGGCAGCGAACGGTCTAGAGGCTCTGTTAGGAACCCACCACTGAGGATAACTTTGCCCAGCTCATGTTCTGCATTTCCTCCTTCATCTGTCTGCATAGAATAAGCTGAGGAAATGTTCCCATCACCTCGTGCATGCATAGATGAGCCCGCAGGGGCAGGGTCTTCTGCAGATTAGTCCTTGATGCAGGCATTTGGGGGATGCTTCTGGCATCTTAGGCACCGCGGGAGCCTGAGGCTCAGCACAGGGTGGTTGTAGGTGTACACACACACAGAGTATTTATAGTTTCTCTTTTGCTTTACGTTAGTGATCATTGCTTTGATAGAGAGAACTGGGTGGTGAGCAAAGCAGTGTGGAGGTTTGCACTCATACAGTAGTTAATTGTAGAGAGCTCTGATTTTATAAACCTTGGCATCTCTAACTGAAAAGTTACAGAAAAATTTAGGACACAGAGGAAATCAGGGCTGGGTATTAACTGTTAGTAGCACACAATGCACAAGGATGAATGAGAGAAACTACACAGAGGGAGATCAATTTGTGTGAGGGATGTTTTTTGGGCATGAAATTTTTGTCTCTATCACATATTCTTAGTATTCCTCCTTTATTCTGCTTTCTGGTGACAAAACTAGAGAAGGTGATACAGAACAAGGCTAATGTTAAATAATCTGCAATAACTGAGCTTAGCAAGGACTTGAATGTAACAACCATCATGCACATCCCAGTTTGCACTGGCTTTAAAAATGTTATGTGTGTAGGACTAGCTGGTGTGGGGGGCCAGAATCAGGACAGTGAAGAACTGCCATGGCTTTGGCTCACTTGGTGTGGCTGTTGGGGAGTTTGTGCCACCCTGGGGAGATATACCTGACAGGGATGGAGTGGTTGGTGCCCCCACACACTGCACCACAGCACGTGCTGGGTGTCTGTAGCCCCTGGCTCCATGCACATTTGCACATTACCTCTAGTTACCTATTGTAATGCCTCCCCCTCACTAACCCTGTGCTCAGGGTCACTTCTAATCTCCCCACGGGTAGGTACTGGCTGTGGGGAAGAGGGGCACAGGGAGATGGAGGGCAAGACCTGGTTACAAATGACTGTGATTCAGTCATCCATCTAAGTACTGCAAGACAGGACTTTGCTTTTACACCCCATAATGCCGAGGAAAGCCAATGAAGGCCCCATTTGCTGAATTTTTGTTAACTGCAAGATGCAGCTTCTTCAATAGCCAGAGACAGGGGTAGCATGCTGCCCGGCTCCTCTGTCTGGACTGGCATTTTACTTTGTGTTGTCTTTGTAGGTGGCCTTGATTTCTCCCAGACAGTCCTGTCACCATCCAGTGTTTCTTCTGTAATGAATTGCAAAGTGTCTGTCCTTGCATTGGAAATGGTAGTTTGAGGGAAGGAGAATTTATGCCTGAAAGTTTTTTTTCTCGGGTTACGTCTGCTGCCTAGTTAATAAAAATAACAATAATGATGATGGTGGTAATGACAATAATAATAATAATAACTCTCCCTGCAAACTACACCTTGCTTTGAACAGTGATTTTTAAAGGTATTTTGTTGCTAGTTTCTGCATTTCTTGAAAGCTGTAGGACTCAGTGTTGATGTGAAAATGTCATGGCATGTTATTAATGGAAAACTGAATTATGGCACTGACAATTAAGAGAGCATGAAAATGTGTCTATTAAACTCTGGTTTACACTTCACATTTGGGTGAACAGCTCTCAAGGGTTCTGTCTTAGCAAAGTAATTAAATTTGTGTCTAACTTTAAGGTCGTTCTTAAAGTTATAAACTTAGAAGAAAGCATTTGCTCAAGAGATTGCCATTCAGAAGAAACTTTATTTCAATTATATTTGAACCTGAATTTGCATCCCTTTCTTTTTCATAGTATATCCATTCGTTTTTATTAGCCTGCTCCATTTAGGTCCTTACACCATTCCTCACTACCACAGTACACAGATGCTTCCCTTGGTTCATTCTGTCTTCTTTGTACAGTAATTTGGCAGCATATTGTTAAGCAAACAATTATTTAAGGTCTATGTCGCTGTCTGTACATGGTTGTGATTGAAAGGTGTAAGAAATGTTCCACTTCTTCATCCTTATGAAAGAAATGCCATTGAATTCGGGGAGCAGAATTACTTACCAAAAGCTTCATCTGCATGTTACAGACTAACTTAGAAATGCTGAATGCAGATGACTGATTACCCCTTTACAGAGGGGTTGAAGATACTTAATTTGACCAACGTTTCAATGGGATGCCGGTGGAGGAAGCCTGTGGCAGGTTGGATGTGCCCAAAGTAGCCTGTGAGGAGAGGTTCTGCAGCATGCTGAGCTAGCTGGGGATGTACAAAGGAAGGCCTTTTGCCCTGGTGCTGAGGCAATGGTACAAATGGACAGACACAAAGCTCTGTCCCCAGGTTACACCATCATTTGGACAAGTGAGACAAGGTCTGTTCACCAGTGGACTCTACTCAATGAGGAGCCTGTAAACACTTCCTCATGAAAAGGTGTCTTCATCCTGCCTGTTTTTCCTGAAAACTGTGAGGATCTTTTATGGGGCTGCGTGATCCAGAGGGGTGTGTTGTAAGTACTTGCTACAGTAGTCTTGGTTTTCTCACCATGCTTTCTGTGTAGTCAAAACCTCCATCAACCTGTTTTAAGGGCATTGGGGGCCCTTTTTTATCCCCCACACAGTGTTTTTATCTTTGAAGAAAATTACCTCTCACTAGTACTTCATTGTGGTAGTGAACGTACACATCACAAGGCAATACTATCTTCTATCATTTTATAATGCACTGGGAAATCAAGCTTTAGATGAAGTTTAATGTGTTCATTCTTAGCATATTGTACTCAGTCCAAAACCAGACTGCCAACAGGAGTAATTCTATCACTTCATTTTACAATCAGGGCAGCATTTTTGTAGCACTTAATTAAAAAAAATGTCTAACATACTGGCTGTCCAGTGTTTCATTTTCAGGTTTTGCTTGCCTAGAAGTCAGTGAGGAGGCAGTTCTGTCTGGGCAGCTGGATGCCTCATGCCGTACTGACTGTGATCAGTTTGGACAGAAGCGTGGGAATTTGCAGCGCTATTTGTTTCATTAACATGTGAACAAAGAGTGTTCTGATGATCTTTGCACTTACAGCCTTGAGACTGGGTTCCTCTTTTGGCTTTATGATGGGATAGCATGCCCCAGAGAGATAGGGGACTATGCCTATAAGAGTTGTGGTCAATGGCTCAATGTCCAAGTGGAGACCAGCGATGAGTGATGTTCCTCAGGCATAGATACTGGGACCAGTGTTGTTTAACATCTTTCTTGGAGACACAGACAGTGGGATTGAGTGCACCCTCAACAAATTCACCAACAACAGCAAGCTGTGTGGTACAGATGACATGCTGGAGGGAAGGGATACCATCCAGAAGGACCTTGACAGGCTTCAGAGAGGGGCCCTCACGAAGTTCAACAAGGACAAGTGTAAACTCCTGCATGTGGCTCGGACCAATCCCAAACACAAATACAGGCTGGGTGGATAATGGGTTGAGAACAGCCCTGAGGAGAAGGACTTGGGGCTGTTGGTTGATGAGAAGTTGGACATTAGCCAGCAGTGTGCGCATTTGCAGCCCAAAAAGCCAACCGTGTCCTG
>NW_010098773.1:0-240 GCF_000699245.1 Pterocles gutturalis
TTTTGCCCTTGCTGGGACCCTCGAAGAGCCACTGAAATGCCCACAAATACCAACCCCGGGCACAATGGGGACTGTCACCGCAGAGCGATGCCCCACGTGGGGCCACACACCCTTGGCGGGGGTCACACAGGTGGACACAGCCCCTAGCAGGGCGATAAACCCCTCGTTGGGCAGAAAAAGGGCATTTTCCAGGCAGGAGAGAGGCGGGAGGGGGGGGGCGGCAGTGCCCGCGCCGGGGGG
>NW_010098773.1:292-2014 GCF_000699245.1 Pterocles gutturalis
TGGTAGGGCAGCGACCCTCATCTCTGCTGCGGCGAGCGCTGCTCCACGCTCCCTTTGTGCTGGAATGATGGGAATCCATTACCGAGCACCCTGCAGCGCCGGCTCCCGGGGGAGGGATCTGCCAGCTCTCACCGAGCCGGAACGGGATGAGGTTTTCCCCCGGCACCGAGACCCAGACATGTGCAAACTGGGGAGGGTCCCAGTGCTCCCAGCTCCTCACTGGTGGGGTCTCACCGGGGGGTTTCCTCCTCACCCAGACACGATGGCACCCACAGAGCCATTGCCACCGGTCCCTCGGGAGGGGGGAGAAGCCCCCCAGACCAGGAACTGCTCCAAAATGGGCACAGGCGAGGGATTTATGGATGATGCTCATCCTGGACGTGTTTAGTGTCACCGTGCACTTTGGGCAAAGGTCACCCCCGCTGTGGCAGTCACCTCGCCCCGTCACTGCCCAGCTCCAAAAAGCGGGGCGCAGGCTCTGCCGCACGCACCTCCAGTCCCATTGCCCCAAAGCTGCGCTCCTGGCCGTGCCGGGAGGCCGGGGATGCTGGTCCCAGGACGATCCACCTCAGCGGTGTCACCGCTCAAACCACCTAAACCTCCACGTGAGGAGTTTGTAAAAAAGCACACGGTGAGGTACGAGCATCCTCGCTCCCCAGGCAAGGCAGCGCCTTCCCCTCCCTCTGCCCCCACCGCTGCCACCCGAGGACCACCGCGACCATGACAGTGAGGATCCATGTCTGTGTCCCTGTGGATCCGTGTCCGTGTCCCTGTGGATCCATGTCCACGTGGATCCGTGTCCCTGTGGATCCGTGACCGTGTCCATGTGGATCCGTGTCCATGTCCATGTGGATCCGTGTCAGTGTCCATGTGGATCTGTGTCCATGTCCCTGTGGATCCGTGTCCCTGTGGATCCGTGTCCGTGTCCATGTGGATCCGTGTCCATGTGGATCCGTGTCCATATCCCTGTGGATCCGTGTCCCTGTGGATCCGTGTCCATGTCCATGTGGATCCGTGTCAGTGTCCATGTGGATCTGTGTCCATGTCCCTGTGGATCCGTGTCCCTGTGGATCCGTGTCCGTGTCCATATGGATCCGTGTCCATGTCCCTGTGGATCCGTGTCCCTGTGGATCCGTGTCCGTATCCCTGTGGATCCGTGTCCCTGTGGATCCATGACCGTGTCCCTGTGGATCCGTGTCCGTGTCCCTGTGGATCCGTGCCCGTATCCATGCAGATCCCAGCACACCGCAGCCCCGCAGCCCCGGGATGGGACCCTCGGCGAGCGCAAACCGTCTGCCTGGGTTGGGTTTAAGCGCTGCTGCGTTTGCAACCATTTTCCCTTCTCCCCGCGGCTGCTGGGTTCCCTCTCAATCATGTCAAACAAATCCGGAGAAAAACATGTTTGACTGCATCAAAGTTCGAACCTCCACCTGCCCGTGTCCCCGAGCAGAGGCCCTTTAATGCTGCAAAGATGTAAACTCCCCCAGGTCTTCATTATGTCTTACAGGCCCGATATTATATCAGATTATGGAATCATTAAACAAAAAATTGTACTCCTCGCTGTCCGGAGGGGCCCCTAGTTACCTTGTCTAAATATAACAGCATCATTTTTAACCGAGGCGCTGCTGCGCTCCCTGGGGCCTTCATTATATTTCCTGGGTCTGGGCTGGAACATCAGCTCGCTCCGGCGCTGGGAACCCGCTCTGTGCCTGTGCCGAGGCG
>NW_010098774.1:0-43830 GCF_000699245.1 Pterocles gutturalis
GCCCCACGGGGCAGGGCGCTGGGTCCCTTGGTGCTGCAGCCTGACTGTGCCACTGGGTGGGTGATGCTTGGTGAGGATGAGCAGCTGCAGCTCAGAGGTTGCGAATTTAGCCTCTGCGAAGGACAGAGGTACGCTGTGGGCTTGTGCATTCCTGAAATCCCGTCCTTCTGCTTTGCATAAAGCAGAATAGCGATGAGGCCCGGAGACCACAGCATGCCCTTTCTATTAGCTGTCCTCTTTCATCTCCACCTTAAACCTTCTGCGGTGTGTGGCTTATCTTGTGCTCAACTGGACTGGCTTTGCTTGTCTGGTGTTTCTTGTGACCTGGGGATGACACGAGGGAAGAACAGGGACTTTTAAATTTTTTTTTTTGCATCAGAGCTATCTGGTACTAGTATGAGTGAGCCCAAGCATACAAGAGTTTAAAATCATTATGAAGCATTGCAGTACGTGCTTAGCAGAGTGGTTTTTTTTAAAGGGTAAATTGTGTCAGGCAAACTGTTTTCCAGATTCTAATGGAACACCTTTCCTATGCAAAAATAATTTTTCAGTCAGCTGAAAGGCGTTGTGTGTATGTGCAGTTGAAAATTTAGTTCACTGTAAAGGTGAAAAGCTTGCAATATTGGAAGAAAAATTAGGTTTCCTTTTTTCAGGTGTTCTGATGCACCTTTTTAGTCTATAGCCAGATTTTTTACTCATCAGGCAGGGGGGCAAATGTAGCAAAATTTACATGGAGATAGTTATGCTTCAGTAAGGGATGCAAGATATTTTATTTATTTTCCTGATTTCCTCAAAAAGGAGTTATTACAATTTTATGTTTAGAGGCCTTGATGAGTATGCTTTAATTTCTTGCTAACTTCCTCAAACTTGTACGGTACTTTTTATTTATGTTCAGATGTAGAATCTTGACTTTTGTTTATGTTTGCCTGGTTGGAAAAAGTTTATGTTTTTAGGTCCCTGTTCTGCAAAAATGGATGTAAGCTATCAGTATTGTTTTTCAATTATCTGATTTTGTAGGGTCAAAATCTCTTATTTAATTTCCTTATAATCTGTCATAAGAGAAATAGTTGGACAAAGTAGATCCTTCCTGTGACAAAAGCTATTTGAGGAGGTGAGGAGGACATATAGCAAAGATTCTAGGACTAGTTACAAGCAATGTTTATCAAAAAGAGCCTTTATTCTTCAGGATTTTTTTAATAAACTTTCTCATTGTAGAACTCTGAGTTAATATCAAACTGACAAACACCATTTTCTGATCAGTGGGACAGAACATGCCATCTAGCACATGTGTGCTGGCCTGATGGACGTGGGAGTCAGAGGCACATTAGCTGAGGATGGAATTTCTTTGATGAACTGGTTGCTCTAAAACTGTGCTGTTTAGACTGTGATAATAGGGCATCAATAGATGATGTTTCACATGTAAATTATTTTTGGAATCTAAAATGGGTTAGGGGAACTATTTAGTCTTATGAGTTGATTCTTATGTTTAAATGAAGCCTTCAGTTTGTTATGTACTTTGCAATGATTCCTCCTTTTATTGTGTATTACCTATGAGTTACATATCTACTTAGTAATCTGCAAATCTAGAGCCAATGGCAATATAAGTTTTAGGTATTTTATGCCTTGCTCAATTATTTGGAATATTTGAAATCTGAATGAATGCTCTTTGGAAGCAGTTTCTGAACAAGAACATGATAATTTGCCAGATACAGTAAAGAGAAAACAAATTATTAGTTTGGTTGCTTGTTAGACCTTTTTTCTGTAACTCTTATTTGAGGTTGAGTGGAGGCTTCCCAAATTGCTTGCAGGAGATTGTTAACACACAGTCATCTTTATCATTGTTGGATGAATCCTGCTGGACATTTCCAGTTTAGAAATTGTGAGCACTTCCTTAGGTGTGGTACTGAACTGTACAATATGAATAAAAAGAATTGTCATTTTAACAGACAAGGTTGGAACCAATTCTTTGGAAGGCCAGATGGAAAACATATTTTGAATGTACAGGAACTGTATATACATTAGACAAGGAGAATTCATTGCTATTGAAGGGCTAAAACACTAAAAATATGATTTTACAGGAAGATGTACTATTTTTTTAACTTGTTCATCAGTACAAATACATTTGGGAATCTGAGAGTTGTAATACAAGTCAAAACAGATGCTGAGAAACTTTATTTTCATGTTATTGTAGTTGACTAAGACTTTTTTTTTCTTTTTGCAATGAACTCTTGCTCTGTTTGTAGGAGCATGGGGATATATTTTTAGAGAAAACCCTTTACATTTTGGGTGTTTGATTGTAATAACTATTGAAAGTTTTTCAGCGTGTGAAAGTATTGAGGTTAGTCTCTGTGTGAATGCTGGTCTTGTATGTTAAAATGAAGAAGCCAAAGATCTGTTTCAGTTCTCATGATTTTTCCTACTTAACATTTTTTACTGCAAGCTGTTGATTGCAGGAGATGTTTGCTTTTGTCCTTGTGACCTTTGCCTCATTGTTTATGTCAGTGAGCTGTCCGAACATATAACATGATTTTAGAAGTATATTTTAACTTTAATAATTATATATTATGTGGAAATACCTCTTATGGACTAATTTTTAGACTTTAAGCTTGCTGCCTATGTAGCTTGAGTTGGTCTAGCTATGAAGGCGTTAGCAATGAAGTCCTTGTAATGCCACCTCTGTTTGGTCCAAGGCAATGTGTGCTTATGTGCTGGTGCCTGGTGCCTCTAAGCGATCAGAAAGTGATCAGAAAGCAATCAGAATAAACACAGTAATTATTTGAAAATTTAACTAGATTCTCCATTCATGGAAATGTTGGTCCTATCCATTGTGATTCAGCTGGTTAAAATAATAAGCCATTGCTGAGACACTTTTATCTTCTGGATCCCCAAAACTTTAACACAAATGTTGATGTATTGAATTATGAGGCATCAAGCCATTGTCCTACTACCTTTTAAACACCTAAGAGTGTAGCATCAACTTCTGAAGGAATGAAACCTACAAAACTGGCCATGAATGGGAAGTCCTTTCTAAACAATATATATTTGAAATAAACCATCTATATGTTTCAATCATTTGAATATAAAGTAAAAAGTACTTGTGATTTGATTGGCACTTGTGCCTAAAGATCTTAGAATTAATTAGGATTTCCCATTTTCTCATGATGCTAGACAAAAACCTCAAACTCTAATGAGGATCAACCAGTTCTTAATAATGTTTTAAGCATTGTTTATCATGTTTATCAGTCTCTTCTGAGTATAATGGCCAAAGAAAGCAATTATTTACTTAACAAATAGCTCAGCAGAAATTTTAAAATAACTAAAATTTCTTTAAGATAGCTGAGTTGTGACGTCTCTAATTAAGACACTAATTAAATGCATTTGTGCAAGAATTATATAATTTCTTGGGTCTTATGAAGTTGAAATGACAGTGAATATTGCAGAACAGTTGGCTCCAAAATGATTCATAAAACTCCTGGATTAAAGCTATTCAACAGAGGATTGAGGTTTTTTGGACCAATTTATTTTGGTCGTCCAAAATGAAGTCCACAGGTTTATTGATATGCTTACTTGAGTAAACTCGGTTGGATTTGACCCTTTTTATGCATCACTGCTCCCTGAAATAAAATAAATCTTATAAATCTATAACATAATTCTAACATTCAACTATATAATTAAGGCTTCTGGTTTTCATTTTAAACCAATATTTACCACTAAAAGCCTGCTGAAGAAAAGCAGACTTTCCGTACCGGTAAATATTGGTTTATACTGAAAAACCTCAAACATTTTTCTTACCACTTTTGGCCTGCACACCTCTGGCCAGCTGCTGGTGCCACACCTTGTCAGTGTCGCTCTGTGAGCAGGAGGCAGCCTGAATGCTTGGGAATACAAATCTTAATTAAAAGTACATGCGAGTTGCTGTAAATACCTGATGTGCTGGAGCAGTCACCTGGCTTCCAGGTGGCATTGCTGACCTCTTTCCAGTCCTCAGCACCTTGTTGGAGTAAAGCCTATTTGGAGGATGAAGAACTTTTATGCCAGTGCATCCTAATGCAAAGCCTGAAGTCCTTGGCAACTACACGTACTGTTTAGATTCTGCACTTCGCTGAATTTGTTTGCCAATGGTTGTGATACTATTGTTTTATTATTACATTATCCCTGGAAATCTAATTCTATAGTGAAATGAGCTCATAGATCTTGGCCCTGTGTCTCGTATATGGTTTTCTTTCTTTCGGTAGGACTGTGTGATACGATTTGATGTAGGTGGGCCTTTCTGTGGGGAGCAGGGAAAGCAGACAGAACCAAGCACAGAATCTGTTCTGTGGCTGGCAATAGCTGTTATTAACACTTGCTGAAAGGCTGACACTTGAAGAGGACTAAGATTATTTTCAGTTCTGATCATATAGATGTCTTCCCCCTGGCTGCCACAATAGGTTTTAGTTACATTTTGGAGTATACCAGTTTAAATACTATATATAAATTTTAAAGTGTATTTAATGGAAGCACTCTGACAGTAGCCTGCACTGAATTGCTCTATCCAGAGCCAGTGGCAATGCAAAGCTCCTATGTGAGCGTTCTTGTTATAGTTCCGTGTTGTTCTTCAGCCTGAAGAAAACAGTAAAAAGCAAATAATCTTCAGGCCTACATAGTCCATGTGCTCTCCACTTAGATTTACAAATCCTTGTCATTTGGACACCATCTCTTTAGATGTCATGGCCTTAATCCCAATTCTGATTTATGATTTATGGGGATAGCCCTCTGGGCCCGGGTAGTTCACGGGGCAGAATTAGGACTTAATTAATTGGCGGCATGCCAGTGAAAAACCATCCTGTGGTGAAACCTTGTGATGGGTACAGTCATAGGCTCCCTTTCACCACTTGGCACCACCTTGCCAAAGTGACACGTTGAAGAGCAGGAGGGCAAGGCTGGCTGCCGTTCTTTTTCTTTTTTCCCCCCTGAGGGGTCCTTTTAAGGCTAATTGTGGCTGTGACTTAATTGCTTGGCAAGTTACAAGCAGATCTATGCTACAGCTCACACTTAGAAAACAAGAGATGTCACGGATTGTGCTTTGTTTCTTTCCTTGTGTTCCAGGTAATGGTTTGCTTCTGTGGATATGTGATGGTGTAATTTTATTGAGGGGGGACAGGTGGTGTTCAGTCTTCAGAAACTGGACCTGCAGAGAGTGTGTCTGGTTGCAGGAGGGTAAAGGAATGTGCAGGTTGCGGTGCAGATTTCCAGAGAATTGTTTGGAGGAGGCAGAAGCCGCCTCCGGCACGTGGCTGGGGTGCTAGCCACGGCTGCACTTCCCTCAATCAAGAGCCCACTTATGGTTTGTAAAAGCAGACTTCTCCGCTGTTGTTAGCCAGCACTGCATACATTTTGTTTTCAGTGGTGGTTCCACAAGTTCTTCACCAGATTCAGTCTGGTCTGGGTACATTTACCTTGTTAACTGGATAAGCTGCTCTATGTGCAGCTTCACACTGCTGGGCCAGAACCCTTGGGACTGTACTGGGCTTGAGGATACAGGCTTGAAGTAAGCGTAGGGGTGCTCTCAGTTTGTTTGGGAGCAATGGGAGGATCACTGGGTTAGGGTTTGGCAGGGGCAGTCCACTGTCTTCTTCATTTACCACGATCCTTATTGAATAAAATTACAGCTTCTGTTTTCCTGTATGCTTGTATTCCTTTCCTGTGGTGTGTTGGTCAGCAGTGCTCCTCACTTAGGACAATCTTCATTGTCATTCATCTTCCCTCCTGCAAACTTGAATGTTTTATAGATGAACTTCGATACAAGTTTTGACAAGGGTCACTTTAAATGCCTTCATGGACTCGGCAGCCTGTGATTAGTAGAATAATACTGCCCAAAATGCAAGACCTAAACTACCAAATCACCTTCCATCTCATTCCTCTTCTTCGTCTCCTTTCTGTAGCCTAAAGACGAAGAGGATATAGATGCATGTGTGTCACTTTAGTCTTACACCCCAGACTCGGTAAATACTTTTGTAGAATGGAACAATTGTGGCCTCGAGTGTTTCTGATTAACCGTCACACTGTGCTGGAAAATATATTTGTAGTTCTTCAGTCCTGTATTGTGGATGTCTCCTTTAGTTGTTTTCTCATCCATGCAGACTTTCCCACTTCAGGTGTTTGTTTTTTTTTATTTGGTTAATGTTTTTTTTTTGTTTGTTTGGTTGGTTTTTTTAAGGATTTCACATCTACTGAGCAGCCTCATTCATGCTAAGGTTGATATGCAGATAGAGGCATGAGAAGAATAATTTTCTGGTTTTGTGACAGAAAAGTTGAGCTTCTCTTTGGAATGTGCATTGGGAGGTAAAATGTAGCCTGTAAAATTAAAACCTGCGCCTTTTGGTTTTGCTTATTAGATGTTCACTGAAGTGTGAAGGAGTTCTAGCTTTTATCTGGAAGAATATTTTGAATGTTGAGTTGCTGGAGAATCTGTTGTTTTCCTTTCTACTTCTCATTTTATGAAATGATTCATGACCATTAAAGCCTCAGAAATACCAAATGAAAGCCGCAGTTCTTTTGTCTACAGTCTTAATAATTTTCATCCTCTTTTTCAAGCTTCCCTCTCATGTTTTGCTGCAGGACATCAGAATACCCAGTGATGTTCAGCTGAGGTTTCAAACTAAAATTTGTTTCCTTTCAGGAACGTTTTTTCCCTTTCTCTTTTATCCTTGTTTTCCCCTCTGATGTTTCATCTTTTTCTCTTCCCAGTGTACAGAGTAAAGTACCAGTGACTGCTAGGGACAATGTGAACTGAAACAGTGGGATCCATATCAGCAGGGTTTCCCATTGCCTTATGACAGACATGCAGGTGACTGGCCTTTTGACACTGCAGTAGCACTATCCCGCTAAGGAGCGAGGCAGAGGGTAGGGTACAGTGTGTTGTGAAGGGAACAGGAGAAACACTGCTATCTTATCTAAAATAAATCTTCCAGTAGGCTAAGGGAGAGCACTTGAAAACACAAGTTAATGGCATTGCTTGACACCTAAGGGTGTTCACTGACAAGTATTGATACAAGTGTCAGGTTTATGAGACTCCCTAAATGCTTGCATGTGCTCCGAGGAGGGGATGGTGGGTACCGCCAGCTCATCCTGCAGCCTTTGGGAAAGCCTCGACAAGGACCTGGCTAGCCTTCGGGCTTGGCTGGCCAGTGTGCCCCACACCAGTCCTTGTGCTGCTGCTCAGCTCTGTGCACGGTGCAGGCTGGCAGAGGTCCGGAGCTTGCCTGTGTGCTCTTTCGATAGCCATTAGCAGGTACATGGTGAGTGTGGAAGTGGTGCAGGAGGTGTAAACTGGTCTCTCCCTCTTCCCCCATTGGAGGTGACATCTGGAGAGCTGCGCATTGCCCTAGCCATCAGTTACATCTGTTTCCCATGGGATGCTATGACTTCTTGTCCCCTGAATGCACCGGGGTTTTTTTTGTTTGTTTTTTTTGTTGTTGTTGGTTGTTTTTTTTTTTCTTTTTTTCTTTTTTTTTTTTAGAAAAGTACCTGCTGGATCCCTCCTGTTTACCAGCTGTGCTTGTCTGGCCCAGCAGATAGTTTTGCTGGTGGCACACTTGTAGCTCACATGTCTCATACAGCCATGTAGATTGGGTGTTGAACTGGACCCATTGACATTCTCAAGTGGAGCAATGAGGGAATACATGCCAGAAACGCGTCTGTCCCTGGCTATGAATGAGAACAATGCCTGGCTGTCAGGTTAGATGAGTCTGTCCCTGCAAAAGATTTTCAGAGCAAGCGTGGAAGAATTGACTTAATGTCAAATGCTATTGTTGGATTGCTGTGTTTAGCTGTCACAGTGTGATGGAAGTTAGGGTTAGGAAAGTGTTCAGTGTTACTGCGGGGAATTTGCATGTCATTTTGAACTCTTGACTTGCACATAGGCCAGAGCCAAAGACACCCGTAGAGCTGCTCAGCATGTTATTTTTTTAGTTGAACTGAGCCAGGATTCTGGGACAGCGGTATACTTACTGTCAGAGTGAGAAATAGTTATCATATTAGGCTCTCTGCGTGGCACAAACATCCAGGTTCACTTATTGCATGGTAAAAATGAGTACATCAGATGCAATACTTTGTATGTAAAAAACGTATTTTGCTTAAAAATGCATGTTTATCCTTTATAGGATAATAGAACCCAAATTTTGTGTTCACTCTCAGAGCCTATAGTGTTGTTTCCTAGATTTTCTTTTTATACAATTGAAAAAAATAGCTTCAAAGAGTCCCCTTGATAATCTTCACTGAATGATGAAAAAGGGCACAGTGACTAAAAACATCCTGTTTTCTAATATTTAGCTAAACAACAGAGAAGCAATCCCTGTTTAAAGTACTTGGGGTACCTGGAAATGAGGCTTATGCATGTTAAGTGCAAGCCAGCATCTGTGTTTTTTGCTTATCCCATCCGCATAGTTCAGTCTCTTGGTTTGTGGATGTTCCCACTGGAAGTGGTGAGGTCGAAAGACTCACTGGGCTCTCACACGCAGCATGGTATGTGTCAGGGTGGCGAGTGGCTTGGGAAGGCTGCCAGTCACATGCTGTCACTGTTAGCTGCTGTGTCCCACAGGCAACCAGACCTTCCCTTCATGGGTCTGCTTTGCTTGCTGCTCCTTGGAGGAGGGGGTCGGTGCCAGTGCAGCAAAAGAAGGTGCTTTTCGTATCGACCTCTGCTTTGTCCGCCAAGTACCTGGCTTCTTTTGTGTAGGTGGGGAGGACCTTGGAAGGCCACGTGGTCTAACCCTTGCTCAGAGCAGGGTGAACTTAAATCAGGTTGCTTGTGGCCATGTCCACTCAGGTTTGGAGTATCTCTGACAATGGGAATTCTTGATTCAGTGGGAGAGCTGAGTAAAGCTCCAGTGGAGTCAGCAAAACTGGGCCACTCTGTGCTTCTAGCATTTACTCTGAGATGCTGAGAAGTTTAGGAAGGTACGTAAAGCTGTTTTACAGCAAAAGGTATAGATCTGATTATGTGTCTCTGGAAAATGACTAGTGAAAGCTCTTCGCATTCTGGAGCCTTAGCTACTATTTCTCAATATGTTGGTTATATTCAGACTTAGACAACCACTTTTTTAGACCAGCCTACCATTTTTTTTTGGGGTGCAATTTGTCATTCTTTTTAACTCCCAGTGTAAGCATGGAAGCCCCACTCCAATTTTATGTGGAAATGATCAGCAAATAATTCTGGGTACAGTTTTAGCAGGTACCAGTGTTACCTATATAAGAAGAAAAATAGGCAAAGGCTTCTCTAAAAATAACTATTGGCTGATGTTGCTTCAACTTACATCCCTTCTGCCAGAAAATTGGGTCCCTACATTATGTTAAACATATGCTGGCTGCTGCAGCCAAATAGTTAATGCAAGTCCTTCATTAAACATTTTCTTGCAAGAAAGAATTCCTGTGTGTTTTCCTAGGGAGAGGAAGAGTGAGTTGAGGGAGCGATTAGAAACCCTCCCCAGTATCCCTGCATCCCAGCTCAGCTGTAACTGGTGATCAGCTGTCTCTCTTTCTCTCTCAGCTGCTCTCAGCCCACTCTGTCTGGTCTCTCTGATTTATTGGAGACCCACGCTTTTCAGCCTGGGTTACGCCAGCGTTGGCCGGTGCATGGCAGTGCTGCTGGCAAAATCTCTGCCTGAAGCCTTGCTCCCAGCAGTGCCAGAAACTCGTCCTCCTGTGGGAGCTGCAGATGGGCAACGCTTTCTTTGGGAGAGGGCTGTAATTTCCTTGAGGGGTCACAGGCAGGGCAGAGCAGGGACGTAAGGAATTAGCACACCCCCTGGGCAGGCTGCAGCGTTGGGCTTTGGCTGTGACTCTGCTGGGGCCCTGGAGAGGACAGCCACAGCGCTGGAGGTGCCCTCGCTGTTCCTGGTCTGGGTGGTGTTCCCCGCTGCTGGCTTCATGCAGGGCTTTTGAACACCTCCCTCACTTCTCCGGCTGTCACGTACCCTCGTGGCCTGGTTATATCTGATAAAGCACTGCTGTCATTTTACGTTGGAGTGCCTGCTCTGCAAATCCAGCCCCAGTTGCTGGATAATTGCCTGCAATTGTGGATGGCCAGGCAGCTGTTCATCCCTGCTGAGACACGGCATTGGGAGCAGGAGTAGCAGGGGAGGGATGGACCCAGTTGGGCTTTTCCATGACACAATGATGTAGGGTTGCCCCATGGAGAAAGGAGAGCATTTATTTGAGAGTGTGTGACAGGCAGAGGCTGTGCTGCAGCCACAGCCCAGGGGTGGCACGGCGTTGACCTGTGGCAGGACAGCATGTGGCCATCTGAAGGAGCTGGTGCTGCAGTCCTGCCTGGTCTCCATCCCCACATGGGTGGAAAGGACAGACAAAGCTTTACTTCGCAATGGGGGTGAAGATTCCCTTGGGGTTGTTCCTGAAGAAGAGTATCTCCTAGGTTGGTACATGCAGATGCTGTCAGCCAGACCGATCATTCCCAAGAGTTAGTTGTCAGGAATTTCCAGATGAACCTTTTCCTCTCTGCTGTTCAAAGACGTTTTAATGATGGCTAATGTGTTTAGATAATTATTCATTTCCTTTAGCTACTGAATTTGTACTTGCATATCATTAATCAAAGACATAATGTCTTGTTTATTTTGGACATCTTTGATGGAACTCTGAGCATCAGTCATACTGTCTCTCAGCACCATACCATTACAGAAATCCTTTTATACTCTATACAAGTTCATAAGTGACTCTAAAATAAAGTGAAAGACTTGTCTTTTTTAAATTGCTATGGGAACAGCTTTGTTCTTGAGGTGCTCTCTCCCTTGTCTGGGCTTTGGAGTCAAAGGAAGGTACTGAGGGCACCACAGGTGGCTTGGGCTGTATAGATGCATTTTTGCTTGTTTTACCATTACAAATCAGGTTTTGTAACTGAACTCTGTTGGTAGTGCTGTTCAGGAAAACAGCTTTATAAGAATATAAAATACTTCTTTAGTATTCATAACCTATAATATCACCAGGAAAATATGCTCTGTTAAACACAACAGTCAGTAGCTGTTTAAAGTAAGTACCACGATAGAGCCTTTACAATTTGATTGATGGTTTCCATGATTTTACATGAGGTAAATTGTTATTCCCTTGAATACTTTATTTATTTACTCATTTGTGGGGATTTATTGCTATAGTGTCTGATCACCTCATAAACCTCAATTAATTTAACTTTCAAAATCAGTTCTTTTTAAAGACATTTTACAAATGTCTGCGCAAGTAAAGAACACTTCCTTTCTCTCAAAGTACTAGCGTTCAAACTTTAATATAGGTTTCTTTTATAAGCTAGACAGCAGCTTTCTTGACGAAAAAGTGTTCCACTGGAAAATGCACTTGTCAGGCTCAAACTGTTCCATGGAAGTACAGTTTGATGACTTTTTTTTTTTTTTTTTTCTTTTTTAAGGCTAAGCACACTGCATCTGAGGTGGAGCTTCTTGGGTATATGGCTTAGCCTACCCTGTGGACAGCCTCAAGGCTCCCAGGGTCTCTGGCTTCACGGCTGCTGGCGCATCTAGGTTTTCCGGAGCCCCATTTTGGAAACAGATTTTAAAAATCGGGTTTCCCTGTGGCACAAGAATCTGCTCCTGACTCTTAACTTAGACCAGATGGTCCCCATGTACTTGCAGAGGCTGAAATTTGACAGAGTACCTAAACATCACATTATGGGCAGCTGTTCATAGATTCTTACCAACCTGGATCAGAAATGGGTGGTTTACGCCTGTAGATTGTAACAGGTAGCAACAAACCCATTCTGTCTGTCTTAATAAGTTCCATTATTTCTTCTGACTGGAGAAGGTGAAAAGCAATCTCACTTGTCTGCTTGCCAGTCTTACTTGGCAGTTGATCGTGGAGCAACATTTGGCATTGATGAACAGGGAACTCTAGGAAAGTTACATGGTTATAGCCCTGCAGGGAAGTAGCTGACATTACTAAAACTGAATACATTGGAATTATGTGAATAAGACTTCAGTCTGTAACATCAGTTGCAGGAAGGGAAAAGGGCCCTGCAACAAGTCCAATTGTGTTGCTCACATTCACCTCAGTTACCACTTTGTAATTATCCAGAACCAGTGGAAGGTAGTAGTGGTGTTTGCTTTGACTTAAGTGGTTTCTAGCCAAGCACTTAATGAAAAAACTAGGTGTCACTGAAGTTGGTGTAATCAGAATACTTGCATTAACAGTGCAGATCCCTAAATAAAAGTCTTGTTAGTTAGAAAATGTGCATAAATAAATGTTTGTATATATTAAGATTGTTTGTCTTAAGTTGCCTCACCATATGAGGTAACTGTTGTTTACTTTGACTTTGCAATACTAGGGATGAAGAACTTTTTCAGAAAGACCAAGGACAAAATAATAATAGAAAACCCTTCCTAAAAAAATAAACACTTTAAATCTGTCTCTAATCTGTATACAGTATTTTAATAAAGCAGTTTCTAGGAAGTACTAGTTTACAGCTAACTTTATTGCATTAATCTATTGAGCAATTGCTCACAATATTAATAGAAGTTGTAAAATTTTCCTCTGATAAGATTATTAAACAAACAACAAAAAGAGGCACATTTTCCCATTTTTTGAAACTATTCTTACTAGCTTTACGTGCTTGCATACATGCATTAAGTAAATAGGACAAATTAGATTAAAAAAAAAAATTATTTTCAGTGGGGGGTATAGAACCATTTCAACTTTTCTACTTTTACCAATAAAATCACAATAGAAATACTGTCATGTCCTGTCACCTTCCTTATAAACTCTAGTGATATAGTTATTTTAAAGGGTAAATATGGATGAGAGGAATGGGTTGGAAATAAAAATTCCTATGGATCCCTCATTTAAGAAGTGCAGTAGGCCCTTCATTTCACAGAACACTCTCTACATGCACCTACATCCTTGATATTTTTTATAGTCAGTCATTTTTGCTAATGAAGCATTTACATATTTTGGCTCATTTATCTGGCTAATGTCATGGTCGGCATATTTCACTCATACATACATGCATAGTTTTGCTCATGAACAAAATAGGGAACAGTAATAGTGCTTTAGAGTAAAGAAGAGAAAGCAACATATGAAGCTTAAGAAATATCATTCAAAGGGGACTAGATTTCCTCTGTGTTCACTAATGACGATGGATCTGATTCCTCAATTTGTATTTAAATGACAGTTTTGCTCAAAACTCCTGTATGCTACTTTTTCAGATACAGAGTGATATGAGACAAGGTTTGTCCATTCTTTTCCTGTTGTTCAGATGTTGCTGATTCGATTTTGTGTTTATAATGGTAATCTTCAATTTGTAAAAGTCTATGTTACCTAAAAAACCCAACAACCGAAGGCATACAGTTCTGCTAAAAACATACAACGCTCCTAAATTTAATTATTGAAATGTTTGTTGCAGTGATTTACTTTTTCCTTTTTCATGCCTCTACTTTTAAAACGTATTTCTGAGTAAAAATAAGAATTTGTCCTTTTTTTTTTTTTTCCCAGGCCAAATGTCTGTGGATCACGTTACAATGCTTACTGTTGCCCTGGATGGAAAACTTTACCTGGTGGAAACCAATGCATAGTCCGTAAGTTAATCCAGTTATGTGTTATGACTGAGGTTTATCTTTGTGCCTCTATGTCAGGGTATTTTTAATTGTATACCAGAATGGAAATGTGTTTCTATATGGTTTCAATAGCAGCTGTACATAATTTCTTTACAATTTTAAATATATTAAGCTAATATACAAAGTTTTGTGGGCTACAATACAGTGATGTGATACCAGTATTTAACAAAGGATTAATCTTATCCACATGTTCTGTTTAAGTCTGTGGTAAAGGGATCCAAGGGGTGTGTGGACTTTCAGAAGTGAGGAGCTGTGTGGAATATGTTAATCTATTTAAGTAAATGGAAGGAGGCAACAGCATCAGGCCAGCAAGTACATTTTCTCTGCTTGTTTGGACCATATTCCTGCAATAGATGTGTAGGGATATAAATATAAACATACGTACATCATAGTGCTGTATGCATATTCATGGGTAATGGTACAGTGTACCAGAAATGATTCTGAAGGGTACTTTGCCCAAGGCTGATAAGACCCTCTCCAGAGATACTGAGGCAACATACTGTTAGAGGGGAATTATTACACTTCGTGTGTCTGGTGCAGAAATAAAGGGAGCATTGTAATGCTGCCTCCGTCAGTGCCATCCTTCCTCGAAGAGTGATCTGGTAAAATAGATCCCAGTTTCACTTTCCTAAGGAAATCTTTCTGTTTCTAGCGTGTCCGGTGGCGTGTTCCCAGACCTTTTCATAGCAGATAGTGAAGGTCTAGGTTTTAGTTGTTCCCTCTAGAGATGTGGATGAACTGGAGGAACTGTTTTGGAATCTGTTGTATGCAATTTAACAAGTTTGTTGGCATTTATGTTATGGTACTGAATACATGTTTTCTATCAGGTGTTTTTTATGTGTTTGGGGTTTTTGAAGCATATTTTAAAGGCATTTATGTTTTCTTTATAGCAATCTGCAGACATTCCTGTGGGGATGGATTTTGCTCTAGACCAAACATGTGCACATGCCCAAATGGTCAGATAGCCCCCTCCTGTGGCTCAAAATCAGGTAAGTATTTCTTCTGTGTCTTTGATATTACTCTTTTGAGTCTGTGAAGCTACTAAAGTATGTAAGAAAGTTCAGTGGTCAATATTTAAGACAAATAGCCTCTGAGTCACCAGACGTACTTTTACCACAGGAAAGAAAGCGTAGCCGTCTGTGATGAAACTGAAGAATGACTCAGAGACTAGCTATTGGAGACACTCTTTTTTGCCAAATTAAAACCGAATTAGTTTTATTGGAAGCTATAGTCATTTGCCAGTTTATAACATTAATTCTAGTCTTTCTTGCTTTCTGGAAAAAGCCGTATCTCTCTTCAACACCAGACATGCACACATGTACAGCACAAAAGTTGTAATGGTAGAGAGATGACTGTTGACAATTGACTGAATTTGACTTGCTTTGTAATTCTACTCTCATTTTGGGGGTTACTGAGCCAGACAGTATGCTGTATTTTACATAGATAGGCCTATAAGTATTATAGCATTTCCTTGACAGGCTCAGTACGTATCTTCTGAACCTAATATTGCTGACCTTTTTCAGGTGATGCTTCTGTAGGTGCTAGAGGTACAGAACTGGTCAAGGTTTTTAGATGGAACAGCTTTTCATCAGAAAAAGACCAGATGCTTTGGAAATGAAACTTTTTGGAGAGATTACTTTTCCTATAAATGTTTGGATTTCAGGTTTTCAAGGAAGGTTCCCCAGATTCAGAAAAAAAGAAGTAAAATCAAATTCATTCAATGAACCAGATAGCTCCATGGCTATTATGGGCAGAATATCTGATATGAAGTTGGATTTTTCTTGGGATAGTATCTCAGTTCTTTTGAGATGCCAGCTGTAATCTCCACTGCATTCTCATTTGAGTATGGTACTTGTCTCCTAGAATGTAGAAGATTTTGATTTTTATATAAGATGTGAAGTTTCTGGGAAGAATTTTGGGGGAAACTGGTTCCCACAAATGCCCATAACTATCTTGAGTATTCACTCAAGTCAGTGTGGGATGCGCTCAACTGAGGTCTGCAATATTATGCAAAATGGTAATCCTTTTAATTCTGAATATCTTTTCAGACTCAGTGTGTGGTCTGCTTTGCCCTTGTGTTTTTTACCTTGCCATTTTTTTGCTTTCCTAGTTGATAAGAGTTTTCCCATGTAACTGACCACTTCAGCTTGTGGCTTTAGCATCCTTTTCATGCAATAACAGTGGAAAAACAATAACAACTGTGGAATGTAATGGAATGGCATGTACTAAAATGGTAAATATTGTTCTTTGTAGTTCAATCCCTTTCTCAGGCTCCTGTGATGTCTGTTAGGGAGAGGCCAGCATGAGGAGGGTATGGAGCTATGGAGCTCCCAGGGTGTACTGGAAGGAGGAAGGGTGCAAAATGCTGCATAAACATGTGTATTGTTGTGTTCCTGCCTTGGTTTGCAGCTACTGTTTTACCAGGTGCATATGCCTTAATCCTGTAAGCCAGTGAAGGAAAGTATGACCTTCTCCCAAGTCCCCTTTGGGGTGCAGAAGGACAGATATATCCGTACATCTGTTACATGTTTTGGCACCTTTATAAAAGGCAGGAATGAGTGGGCCTTAGTATTACCTCATTTTTTTCTTAGGCCACACTGAAGTATTTTATGAGTCAAGACTTAAAAGAAAAATAGAGTATGAGTAAAGTTACAGTTCTTCTTGTTCTTTTTCTGAAATATTCTACTACTGACCTCCATAGTCTTAGTCTTCATTGGAGTTGCACAGATAAATGGGTGCAGAAGGACTTTACTACGGTTTTTAATCAAGCAGCTTCTAAAGCCTATATGACATAGCTATTTCGGTTGTTGAAAATTACTTCTCCTCTGTGTGAATATTCTACTAATCATCAGCTTTAATTAGTGCTGACACTATTTCCTTACATTGCCACATAGTTTTTCCCACTTTTAAATGTTGCTTTTCTGTATATAGTATAAGTATTAAAGCTTTACAAATAGACTAAGCAGTTGGCTTGAAAAAGATATTGTTTATATCTTGTTTAATCAGTGCAATAATTTAAGATACATTTTTTGTGTGTGGTCACGTCACCTTTTTTTATTAAAGCAAACCAATTCTGAAACAGAAGTGTCTTGAGTTGCTGTAGACAGAAAAGACTATTGCCTCTGTGCACTCTTGTGTAATAATGTTTATGACCCAGCACCTCATTAGGACGTATAGAACATATGCTTTCTGTAAGTCATTTGCTCTGTTGGTGCTGTAGACAAAATCCATTAGTACATATTTACACAATAGGCCACAATGACTTAGATCTGCTATTAGGAAACAAAGTAAACATAAACATAAAAATACTGTTTGACATCAGAGGGTCACTGTCCACTCCCACTGGTAACAGTTAATATTTTGTCAGGATATGCATTCATGAAGCCTTATTTTAATTATATGTTTTAACAAATGAGAAAAAAACTTTATTAAAATAAAAAGAAAATCAAAAGCGGATGATACAGATTTGTCACATTCAAAATACAAATGAGAAATATGAGTGAAAATACCATGATTTCTCAGCATTAAATGTATGGCTTCTGATATATGAGATGTGTCTGAGTCGTCTTTTGGATATTTTAAGCTATATGCATCTTTAGTACGTGAGGAATAGGTAGTGGGCACAGGTTTTATAGCATGTACAAACACAGGCAGAAATTGAATTCACTGTGGCTCTTATGGACTGGTTGTCTGCAGGAATCAAATAATTAATGCAGATTGGAAAGCATGTGGAATGGAAAGCAAAACAAAGCCTTCAAGTTTCATTCTTACACAGGTCAGTTGTTGGGACTTTTCTGGTTACGAGTCAGCTTTAGGAATCTGATTCATGGTTGAAAAGATCAACCGGTGGTTTTCTCAGCAGGGATTTTCGTGACATCAATGAACTTGCTGGCTGAGTGGTGGTTATTTCTGTGTAATTAGTGAATTTTTGGGGTATGCTTACAGTAGGCTTGGAGATAAGATTGCCACATGTGGAGGCATCCCCCCGCCCGGCTCTGAGGTTGCAGGTGCACGTGTGGGGGGATGTCCCACACCCTGGGCTGTGGCTGCTCCACTGCTGCCTCCCAAACTCCTGCCATGTTGCTGGAGTTGCTGCTCTGCCCCTGTGGGAGCAGGGGGCGAGTGAGGAGGAGGAGGGGGTCCTCCTTCAGCATCAGGCACCCCCCTGCCTTTGCGGGTGTGTCTCTGAGCTCAGCCACTGGGTTTGCTTCCAGCCTGTTGTAGTGAGAACGGCCTGGGCTGGCCTGAACAGGGACGGCATTTGCTGATGGGGCTGTCCCTGACGGCGGGGAGCCGTGGCAGAGGCAGCAAGAGCTGTGGTGGGCGTTGGGGGTGGCAGCTGGCAGGGACGAGTGTCTGCACCCCCCGAGCAGGCTGGTTATGCCATCTGAATGCGGAATGAGGCCTGCTCCACCCCCTGCTAGGAGCTTCAGGGGCACCAGACAAGGACTGAGGTCTTCCTCAGAGACCACGCGCTGCCGGGGGGAGGCTGGAGCCTGGGCCCTTGGCTTCATGCCCTGTGTCCCACGCCTCAGGGTGGTGAGGGAGATGTCTGCTCAATGGCAGTAAAACCTGGAGCTCAGCCCCTTCCCTTATATTCTGCTGCTCTCAGAGGTGGTAAAAGGTGTTGAATTTATAAATGCTTCCAGAGTTTTCATGGCTGGTGCCGGGTGCCCCGTGCAGGGCTGCAGGCCCGTGTTCCATCCTGGTGCTAGCTGCCGTCTCTTCCGAGTCAGTCACTCGACAGAGAAAGCACGCCGAGCATCTGGGATGCGATGAGACCGTCATTCCTTGTTCACAGCTCCTGGCAGGCAAAGCCCTGCGTCATGCACAACCGAGGTTGGGAGCTTTTCTTCAGCAGTGGCACAGAGAGGAGCGGCGGCCTCTCCTCCTGGTGCCCGCCGGCCAGCCCTGTGCAGCACCCTCCTCCTGAGGCGCTGGGCAAGTGGCGCTGCTGCCTTTCCCTCCTGAGGACTGCAGACCCTCACACCTGATGTTTTTTAGTTTGGGGTCACAGGGTAAATGGCGTGTGTGTTACCTTGTGGCTGCTTGGTGAGCTCCCAGAAGTTTTGTGAGTGGTTGTGGTGTGATAGTGCTCTTGGTGTGACGAAGTCTTTGCTCGGTTTTGTTGAGAATTTATTAAGAAAGTCTGGAACTGCTATGCTTAAGTGTGCAGCTTGTTTCACTTTGAAAAGCAACACAAATATTGCCCACACACAAAGTGTGTGTGGATGTATTTGGTCTTGCTGGCTCTTTTGCAGGTGTATAAAGCTATGTTCCTGCAGTTACTCCTGTTTTGACTTCAGAAGTTTCCAGTGCAGACTGTTTATGAATCAGACCTGACAGAGAACAATAATTGATTAAAAGCAATAATTTATTGATGTTGTTAACATTTCCTGTGCCTGCGGCCTTATGGCAGTTCCTGTGATTTTTCGTTGTGTCTCTCAGTGTGATACCTTGGAACAGGTTATTTCATTTATTGGAATGTCTCCACTGACATCAATGGAATTGTTGATATAGCTGAGAAAAGAGACTCTGAACCTGCATTAGTATGCTACTTTTCAAAAAGGCAATCTTAAAATCATAATCTGAGCTCCAGACAGCTTTCACATGTGTTTCTATAAACTTTTGGAAGGGTAATATTTCAGAATAGTCTGTATGATTTTGGAAATACTATTTTCAACATTCCCTCAAAAGAGGGCAGAAAATAAGTAATTACTTTACTTGACTGTATGTTACTGATTTTCTTGCATGGTAATAAGGGAGAAATCTCACCAATTTGAATGGCTCATTTTAACAAAGATGGCTGGGTGTCCCAGCAGTCTCCCGTAATGATTTTAGTTTAAAAAGGAGAAAGAAATATTTTAACTTGGAAAAGTTCCTTTAAGAAGCAGTAAGACAAATTATGGAAACTTTGTGTGTGTATGTGTTATGTGTAAAACCACTCCTTATCCCAAAATGGGGCAATATACTTTACTTTTACTTGAATAAATAATATGAAAATCATCATAGAAGCTACTGTTAACCTTTTTATCTTGAATGTAGTTCAAACTATTTAAATGGCTTTGGTCTTCATGTGGGAATGGAAATTAGCTCTTGGCATAGCTTGCTCTAATTGAAATCAGTTTGTGGTTTTTAAGTTCCTTCCCTGCTTGACAGATGATATCATTTCCTATGCTTTTTGTAATCCCCTCTGTTTTTCTAAGATTGTATAAAGCTAAGTTGAACTACACATTTTAAAGTAACTATACACCTTTTTCTGACCTACTTAGGACATTGTCCAAAGATCTTCACCAGATATCCACTCTGTATTTGCAGGCAATTTTACTTTTTGTTGAGGAATGTTAGTACATTTTTGTTGCTTGAAGTACTGAAGTACATTCAAAGTAGAACAAAGATGTATCGTAACTATTAGACACATAGGAAATGTAAGATACAGTTTTTACTTTTGTAATTGAAGAATTAAGAGTACCAGTGTTTTAAGTGCTAGATTGTTTTAAATCTTTTCTCCAATTGCATGTTTAACTTCTATTCTGTAGATTTGTATTGCTATAGAAGGCAATACAGTTAAAATTCTTATTTTTACTTGAAAATAAAATTCCATTCACATACTTCTGAACTGTAAAAAGCCAAATTATACTTCAGGGCTTTGTGCAACACGAGAAAATCAGTGGTTGGCATGGCACCTGTTAGCAACAGGCTTCTGGCGAGACATGCAATTTCTATTTTTCAGTCCTGAGCATTTCAGACAGCATGGTGTAGGTATCCAGTGCTCCATCACAATCTACCGAAATGCTGATCTGACCATAATCCTATCTGGGGAGGAGCCTTTCATGTGGTTCCTGTTAAGAGGGAAACCATTTCCTGGCCGCTTACTGGAGTGCCTACGCTGGTTCACAGCTGTGTTGGACAGCAGGACCTACAAGGAGGACTTCACTTTGTCGGAGGCCTGCCCGCTTCTCTGTACCTGATGAAGAGCCTGACATACTTTAAGTTGTTCCTAACCTCTAGTTAAAAATATATATTTATCCTTATTACTAGAAAAATGCAGCACAGACTTTACTGGCTTGGGACTTAAGCTCCATGTTAGTCATTATAAATGGTGGGGCTGCAGCTGAGGAGGGCGTGCTGCTGCCCCGCTGCCTCTGCTCCTTGCAGGGGAAGGTTGTTGGCTCTGGGGAAATGCTGTCTGTGAGCTCTGCGGCCCTCAAGCACAGCAGCTGGCAGCTTTACCTGGAGATGGGGTAAGCTCACAGATGGCATACAGAAAGAAATCGCTCTATTTTTCCTTTTCATGCAAGAAGTCTTACCTGGGCAGAACTGGGCTGTCTTCAGGAGCTTCCTTATATGCTTCCCTTTAATACTTCCCTTCCCCATTGCCCAGATGATAAGACTCTCTTCTTGGTGGTATCTGTAAGAAGTTTAGTACTTTTGCCTTGTTGTTGGCCTTTTCTCATCATTGCAAACTAGGAGACAAATTCTGTGGATTTATGCTCATATGAAATGCCTTCGACTTAAGTGATAAGGGTGGTATCAAATTCTTGCATTATGTCCTATATTCTTTAGGAATTGTAAATCAGTATTGTTTTCTATACTGCCATTTTAAATGCCTAAAATATGCATCTTTGGTTTCTGATACTGGTTTCTAGTTCATAGAATCAATCCCCCAAAAAACCAAAAGCCTTAGCAGACTGTTAAGTGTTTCTGATTGGTTTGATTTAACTGAGGAAAATCTTTTTTCCTTTCAAGTACAACACTGTAACATCCGGTGCATGAATGGAGGTAGCTGCAGTGATGACCATTGCCTCTGTCAGAAGGGATATACAGGAACGCACTGTGGTCAGCGTAAGTGCACTTTTATTAATGTAAATACTGTGTACGGTTAAGTAATTCTGGGATGTGTGGATTGGGCACCCTTTAGCACTAAATTTCAGCTGATGTTGAACTTGTTTGTGATCAGGTACAGTGGAATTTTACAGGAAAACACATGACTTTGTAATAAATGCCGAGTGAATTCTTTCTGATCAGGACTATTAAAATAAATATCAAGTGAATTCATAATAATTGGATATAACTTGATCCTGTAGTTCTCACACTACCATAATTCCCATTGACCTCCAGGGCTTTCCACTCACTAGAGCAATAGATGATAAATTTAGAATTTACATGGGATTCAGTTTTCATCTTATGGACAAAATGAAGCCTTTTAATACAAAGCCTTTTTGTAATTTCAGAAGTTTGCTTCAGCTAGTATGCTGTAGGTATTTTGCTCATTTTTTATGTTGTCTTATGAGGGTCGATCAACAAATTTTTGATTTGCTCAGTCAATCCAGAGCTAACAGCATTCCTGGATCTGCTGCTTGAAATCTCTCCCGAACTGACTCTGGTGGTCTCTTGCTCTTCTTGGCTGGAATGCTGTGCAGAAACTCAAATACGGATGTAGACACTGCTTTTAACCAGGGCTGTCATGTTGCTATCTAGTGAACTATTGGTCTGACAGAGAAAATGTGTTTAGTTCATTTAATGAAAACCTTTTGTGCTCTGTCAAAATCAATGGCACACTTTACATGAACTTCAGTGAGACCAGGAATTTACCCTAATAATCTGGAAGAGGATCACATGGTGAAAGGATTAAGAATTGTATTTCTGCCTTCTCTGTGAAATATCAAGTGGATAAAAGAGGATAAATGTAAACCTTTCTGCTGAAGTGAATGTGAAACGGAACAAAGAATAACATTACTCAATGAGCATCAAATTGTATTTAAAAACCCCTTTTTCATATGAATGTTATATTTTCTGATTATTTTTGAGAGCAACTGCTTTTGGAGTTTATTATGAGGAAAAATGAGTTCTGAATCTAGTGACATACAGGGGAAGAATATCTTGGATTAACTTAGTCAAAATAGATGTTGATTACCTTTTTGCTATCCTAGTTGACAGCCTGAATTATGCAAGATCAGCAAACAGCCTTTTAATATCAGATTGTTTTTCTGTTATGACAGAAGAATAAATACATAATCAAATTTGCTTCTGAATAGTGAGAAATTTTGAGGATGCAGAGATAAGTTTTCTGCACCTTCTATCTGCAATCTCTACGATTTCAGTGTTTCTTTGTAGAAAGTTTGAAAGAGACATTATTTTGAAATTATGGAATTGTCTAGCTATCCCAAAGAGAAAGGCTCTGAGAGGTCAAAAGAGCTGTGATTGTTACTGTATTTATATTGTGGTCCCCTGAAAAGATGAACTCATGATACTAACGAGGCCAGGAAACAGGAAAAGAACGTAAATAGATTCTGGAAAATAAAGTGTCCTGTCCTGTTACGCTTAGTATTTTTACCAGTTTATCTGAGCTGGTCAAGTACGTACCTTCATGTCTTTCTGGAAACAGCTCAATAAAGATTGCTTTTGCCTTCCCTCTGATACAGCTGTCTGTGAAAATGGATGTCTAAACGGAGGGAGATGTGTGGCTCCAAACCGATGTGCTTGCACATACGGCTTCACTGGACCCCAGTGTGAAAGAGGTATGTGCCCTAAAACAGTGGGGAAAAAAATTGATGTTCCAGCTTGCTTAATAGTAACTTAAAAATACTTAAATGGTAATAAGAAATAAAATACTTGAATAGTAATATTTTATTGCGGTCCATCAATAAGGTAAAATAGAGTTAACATTCTTGTAGAATGCAATGTAAGCTTTACTGAAAGGAAAACTCCAGTCTAAGAAAATTGTGGAGGTATTAGTTATGGAATAACACCATAAAAGTGGTAACAACTTTCCTAAATGTAATTTTAATGAGAAAGAAAGCTTTAGCATTGATTTTAAAACAAATATTCCATCTTCATTTGTGATTTTTATCTATCACAGCCGTTGATTTATATGATTTTAATGGTCAGCTCTTCAGTTCATGGTGGGTTTACCGAGTGTTGTTTTCTTTTCCTGTGGTGAAAATCCCCATTAATTTACTCTAACAGTAGGGTTATCGAGCCATTACCTATTATAATCTATAGGTGAATTGATTGGAATTGCATTTGTTAATCTCAAGACTGAAAATAATTTAAAGTAGCATTTTTAGCAATATGTGAGCTTCATAAGGATAGAGGCTGGGATGAAACACATGTGCAACTGATTAAGGCCTTTCTTTTGTTTGCTTTTTTGCTATGAAAACACTCCAATGGAAAAAGTAGCAAATAAAAAATATTGATAAATGTTTTTAATCAAACTTCGGTTTTCAAGTTACCAGAAAAGCTCTTTGTATCTCTGATACATTTGCTCACCAATGATAAGCAGCATCTTGCCTCTGTCTTTGGCATGTTTTGTTTTGGCAGTTCATTCAATTCTTCTTTCCATTTTGTACGGATTTATTGTTATCAATTTTAGCTTTTTATTTGTGTATCCATAGTGATAATCCCAGCTGTTTCCAGATGAAAACACAGCTATACCAACTGTCTTATCTCATATATGGACTTTTGTCAGGGTTATTAAACCAATTTAATGGTTCATTTGAGAGAGATATAATGAACAATGTTTAGGTATAATCCTTCTGTTGAATTTTTTAATATTAAAAATAAAACATTTTAATTTGTTAGAGCTATCAATTGATCTGTTTAGTTGGAAATTCTTACATAATACTCATACAATAGGTTGCATTACAGATCTATGAACCTGGGACAGAATAAACATTAATAACGTGATTTTGGGCTTGCATATAGGTGATGTACTTGGTATGTGAAATTTCTGTGAAATTTCAGTGCCTGTGTCAGATGGTCACTGCTGTCGGTGCTGCCCCTGGAGTAGTGGTTGGCTTTTTTATATGGGCAGCATAGGTGGGTGACGCAGAACAACAAATAATGCATGCTGCAGTACTGAGTCCAAATGATAGTCATATCTTCCTAGAAAACCTCTAAAATTTGACTTCTTTCATAGATTTGCTGCAGACTCCTTACCTAGCTGAGCTAATGTGTTCCCCCTCCTCTAAAAAGGGTGTGGTAGGTTTTGGTCCCAGAATCACATGATGCCATCCGAAAAGCTTTTTCTGAAGATAACTTTTCAAATGTAAGCTAATGTTAGTCTTAGTCAGAATAACTTGCATTGTTCAGCACATGCACCTGTGTGGTCGTTAGGGAGTTGTCTGGCTGCATATGATTTCACACATCTGTCAGCTAAGAGGTCCATGTTTTGAGTCTAGCTTTGGAAAGTTATGTGAATTTGTGACACTCCCTGGTGGGCTTCTGGTGTATATGTGGATGGATGTTATCCAGTAAATTGACAAGATTCGTGCCTTGTAGAGTAAAACTGTGTCTTCATTAGAAAGAAGAAAGGCGGGAGGGGGGGAAAGGGGGGAGCACTTCTATGCATAGAGGAGGGAAAAAGAAATTACTCAAGAGAAATAGTCTCTTAAACTGTCCCATTTCTGGGGGAAGCAGGAGAGGCAGATTGTTTTGAAAACACAATTTCTGGATACAAATGTAATGTGAAGTGATACGTTTTTGTGGCATGCACATTCTCCATCTGTTTGGCTGTGGTTTGACTTCTGGGTTATGCTGTGCCACAAGCTAACAGTGGTATAAGTAATTTACTGCTGCATATCATGCAGTGCTTTTCTCTACAAGCATCAACTAATAGTAACAGTCACAGAGTGTTTGTGGCACGTATGTCACAGACATAGACAAAGAACATTCCAGCTTTTGCTGCATATGTTGTAGGTTAGAACTGTCTTGAATAAAACAATGTTGAGGCAACCAAATTCCTGGGGGTTATTCCCATAATCTGATATGGAAAACAATTAAAATGTCGCAGGTGGTTGTAGCAAAGTTAAAGCAAATTTCTTATATCCAGAGGCAAGTTGTATAGTTCTGTGTTTACTGTATCAAGTAGTTCTTCCATACATTTGGTCCATATTTGTAATATGAATTAACCTGATTGGTATTACCTTAGTATATGCTGACCATATGATTGTTAATGAAGATCTACAAGACTTCTGTGTAGGTCAGTAGCTTCAAATCCATGCACAATTGAAAGGGCTTTATCTGGTGAAAGACTTGCTGCTTTCACAGTGCATCAAACTCCATCAAATTTGTGGCATGAGTATTTTTATGTATTTATTCAGTCATTCTTTGAGAGGGTAGCAGCTGGCCTTGGACAGTTTTGGCACGCAAATTACTTTTTGTATGTCTTAGAAGTGTTAATGATGGTATAAAACACTATAAACATGAGCAAAATGAATTTTTAGATTCATGATTAACAATGGAGTTCCTCTTCATGTTCTGGGAGTGTGTACCACATCACTGGTGAGATACGCTTCATCAGAACTGGGCTGGTAACTGTAGCATGGTCAAAAGTGGTGCCCGTGTGTCAGCTCCTGACCTGCTGTGTGTGGAGTTTGGCACCTTCCCAGAGCGGGGGAAGCCTCCTGGGCATACTGTCAGGTACATGCAGGTGTGTCATAAGTACAACAGACCTGGCTTTTCTGTGGGATAATGTTCATCAAAAAGGTGAACTTGACATAAGCTAAACAGTAAAAGTGTAGTGGAGTTGGAAAAGCTTCCTACAGCAATTTAAGACACATTTAAAATACATAGTCCAGAAAGGAAAATATTTCATGGATATTGGCTCAGTTAAAATTTGAACTTCAAGGATTCTTTCTGGAAGGTGCTGAGTTCCCTGGCTGCGATCCAGTGATAGGCTTTGACATGCATTTAAATCCAAACCTGAGATGTCAATATGCTTAAAATTACACAAGTGCTTAAGGGCCTTGCTGGATTTTGGCCCAAGCTTTCAGAGTCAGTTAAGATCTGAGGGGTGCACTCAGCTTTCAGCATATCATTTAGTCATAATGTTAATGAAAAGAAATCATAGATAACAGACAATGAAGATGAAAGCAAAGCAAAATTTCTTTTACTGGTGAAAACCTGGATACCATCTTTATGCCGTTTGACTTTTAATGCTGAATAACTTGAGTGAGTTACAGATTCTGCAGTTCCTTTTAGAGACTGAGAGCAGAGATTTAGCTTATGTTCCCCCGAGAATGATTCAGAACATTGACAGCTCTTTTTATTGTCTGTAGAAGAGCCTAGGGGATTTAGCTGGCTGTGTGAGATGCCCACGTTTGGGTCATGTGAAAACATCCCTATGTCATGCACTTTATGAAAGTCTGGAGGAAAAAGTTATGTTAGAAGCTCAGAGGAATCACTCTTCACTATCAGATTTGGTAGAACTGTGTCCTCCAAACTTGTGCATAAAAGCTTTCTTGACTCTGAATCTATTTCTCTTTGGACATCTGGATGATTATACTGTGAGAGGGTGACTTCTATATAATATAAAATAGTAGCTTGTTGCTATCCTTGTATTGCAAAAATGCGATGAAATGTGCTTTTTCTGTCTGGATCCATTTAGAGGAACACAGTGGAAGCTTAGAACGTGTTACAGCCCTGTTTGTTTATTTGAATGCTTGTGACAACATCAGGGGCTCAATCCTGCTGCATTTTGGAGTTTTGCCACTCGCTTCTCATAGGAGCAGCAGAATTGGGCCTGATGTAGTTCAAATATTAAAAAAGTACCACGTGTGTTTTGTTTTTTTCTGGACTCGGAATGAGCAAATGATTGCTTTTTCTTCAAACAGAGTCATTTCTGTACTGCTCTCTTCATGGCAGGAATTTTTGCATAATTTTTAATTATATTTGGCCATTATTAAAAGTTCCCAGAATTAATGCCATATGTAAAAATATCTTTCCCAGAGCCTCTCTATGAAAGTACAGCCGCTGAAAGTGGTTGAGTAGTGTAGTGCTGTGTATATTTTTTTTCTTTCAAAATATTACAACGGGTAGAATGTTTTCACAAAGAGGACAGTGCACCCCTTAGTGTGCCCCGTCTCTGGTATTTAGTCTAAATGGAAAGTAAATAACAAAGTGTAGATAGCAGTAGAAGTATGTTCCCAAAGCCTTATGTTGCATTTAAATTAGTATTACAGCATATGGTAGCTGGCAAACATTTGAATAAACTTGATTTCTGTAGCTGTCTTCCAGGAAACACATCTGTTGACATAGACATGTAGTTTCTGCACCCTGTAACATGAATCCATGTACAGTATTATAGCAGCAAACTAAAGGATGGATAAGCTTGGAGGCTTGGAATAAGTTTTCTTGCACATGATTTTCCCCCTGAAAAATTATAAAAAATGGCTTCAGGCTGAAGATAAATATACTCAGTTACAGAGTAGCGTTTTACTGTCTTTAAAATAATTTTAATACGTGTTGCCACCCTTGATGTCTTTCAGTTTTAAAACAAAAATTCAATATCAGTGTCTTGGGTTATCTTTTCTATAAAAAAGGTTGAGATAAATGGATGGGGAGTTTTTTAATTTTTGAAATTGAAGCTGCAGCTTAATGCTGGAGAAGTCAGCCTCTGCAGAATAACTGTGTGATTTAAGATGGTTTATAATACTTAGGAATATAATCAGTAGATCTCTGGATCAGAACTCAGTACTAAGCTCAGTCTGTTATTTAATGCCAAAAAGCATTTTCAGGATCTTATGTATGTGAAGGCTTTTATCCATTGTTCTGCTCCTTGCAAATACACCCTATAATTGGTCCTATGTCACTTGCTCTATGCTTTGTGCATCTCAAAGTATCACATAGTAAGTTTAAAAATGTTTCTTCAGGTACATGCTTAAAGCTTAATCAGGATCCATAAATGATTGAGTACATATGGGCTTAGGTCTCTTGTGAGATGTGAGGGCTCCAACATTTGTACATGAAGCTGAACATTTACATTTTGTTCCAAATTGAGTTTTGATTTCAGTCAAACAAATCCAAATGCAAAGTTTTCATTCAACTACTTGGCAGCCCTTTCTGTATTTCCATGCGTTCTTGATTGGCTGCTAAGGGCACTGACCTTTAGATGTGCAGTAGGGTATGATTTGGACTTTGTTCTGGTTTAACTTGATTTTCTTTGTAGCAGTGGAGATGCATACAAATTCAATCACAAATTGAGGACCCCAATTTTTGTATAAATTATAATACAAACATTTGAACGAAATAGCTGTGTTGTTCTAATCTGTAAGATTTGATTCTTGCATGTAGGACATTGAAGGGGCTCACATGAGAATCACCGAGATCATTCTCCTAGTGCCCCAGACAGCCGTGTTGTTGAACCTGATGCCTGCCCCCAGGTGTGCTGGCAGCCTGCGGCACGTGTTTGCCATGCAAGAAATTCAGTTCTGCTTTCATTGCAGAAAGGGGCTGAACTGCACTGGCTTTGCTCATGCATGGTACTTGCAGTCTGTCTTGTAGCATCTTAAGAAATGAAGAGTGGAGGCCTGTGCTTTCATCAACAGGTTTTGTTGAAGGTACATACACAAAGATGTGTCTATGTTTGTTTAGTTATGGGATGTTACACTAATACAGTGTATTATATTTATATACACAGTGCAGGCAGTTGAAAGATTTAAGTTCCCTGAGTGGCCTCCACTGACAGATCTGTACTCTGTGGAGCTCCAGGGAGAAGTGGGAAGAATCTCTCTGATGTGTTGTATCACAAAATTCAGATTTTTTTGTATGTGTGTGGAAAGATTGAGTCAGCTTTTACTGAAAATCAGTTTGGTTGTCATTGCAACACGGGGTTGCATTTGGGGCCTTCAGAATGAGAGTCTTCAAGCCATTCTTGGTCTCTTTGTACCATTGTAGCATGCCAATTTTTCTAATTTCAGCTATCTGCCAATTCCTTGGTCACTCCAAAACTTGTAGAACATAAAACAGCTGAGCACAACTAATTTCTCATGAAGCTTTCTGTAGAAAAGGTGCTTTTGAAATGGTGACTCCTAGGGTTGAATATGATACGGGACATGAAATAAATGCAGCTGAGAACTTATCTAAGAGTGCCCACTTAGCCATTTATGGAGAAAAATGTTCCTTCTTTTCTGGGCTGCAATATATTTTGATATAAGAAAGCACAGCTACCTGAAATGCTTTCATTTGTTGCAGTGAAAACAAATGTTTTCCTTGTGAATCACCCTGACGTTTTACATTAATATTTTCCTTTCATACCTTTTTTTTTTTTTTTTTTCTCTTATTGAGCTGGTAAGGTGAAAATTTTTGTAACAGTTGCAACAGAAAAAAATCAAGTATCAGTATGTATGATACCTTAATCAAGTTTGTGTTAACAGATTTCATTTTTTCTTTGTGTGTTTGTTTTTTTAAAGTGGTCTAAAAACTTTTATGATGGTCAGTTCTAACAAAGAAAAGAGAACCTCTTTTAAAACATCATAGATCATACCTAATGCAAGGATAAACTGACAAGGGCATTTCCAAGTAAAACAATTCTTTTATGTAGGTCAGCTGCAAAATGCTAATGAAAAAGCATCTTAAGCAGAGGTGCTCAAAACAGTCAGTGCAAGTGTTTTGTCACATGGAAGTTTACTTGCAACATGTTTGTAACAGAGTTGATGAAATTTCTGTAAAAATCAAAGCTTTTCTAAACTGTTATATTTATAAAGATATCTTGTCTCCTATCTCAGCATAAAAGTTGCAAAAAGTTACAGGAGTAACTACCTAAGAGCAGCTGTAAGGACAGTCACATTCATACATCCAATTGGCCTTGAGAAGTTCACGAATAATGACTGAGTGGTTTTCATAATTTTTTTTTCAGTGACAGCTTGTACGGTTTGGCACTCTAGAGAAACACTGTAGGAAAAGAAAAGAGGCCTAAATAAGGTCTGAAAAGAAAGGAGCCCTGAGAGAAAGATCACTCTCCAAATTCTCCTCTGCTGTAAAACAGAGCCGAGCTTTGCACTCCTTATCCAGAAAAAACTCCTCTTGGAAAAAGGCAGAATTTCCTTATGTAAAGAAACTAAGATTCAACATGTCTCTTTGTAGGAAGATGTGTAAAGGCTAGGGATAAGTATTTTTTTTTAAGTGTGAAAGCTATTAAAAGTGCATGTGTATGTGTATACACATGGGTTTATATTTTAAGAACAGAAATGTGAAACCTTGTAAGCACCTGATTTTTTATTGTGATCTTATACATTTACTATGTGTCTATTGCAGGTATTACCCAGGCTAAACAAGCACAGGTGGGTTCATGTAACTGCGGTTTGCTGTGCCATAGTCTTAATTTCTTCCCGCGGTGGTGTAATTCAGGTTACAGGTACCATTCTGAAGGAGAGGCCTCTGCACTGTTTTCATTGATCTTGAATGTTTAACTTAGTGTATGACTCTGTTTTTAAAAAGCATTTAACTCAAGTTAGCCTGGCCATGTTTTATAGTGGGCCTGTCCTCATCATCTGTGTTTTTTGCAAAGCTTACTCAGTGATCGCCAGGAGTTCCTGTACTCTCCCTGTTTCCTCCTTACTCCTTGGGTCTGCTGTGAGCCTCTAATGCTTCCTCTTCCAACACAGAGGTGCTGAGAGTCATAGGGAAACTGGAGCTTAGCAGAAACCTGTATGCGCATGGTTCTTGCCTCCTTGGGGAAGTGATGGCTGGTGCTGATGCTTTTGTCTTGCACCACTATACACAGCATGGGACAAAGTCCCCGCTGTGCCTGAAGCAGGAGAAGGGCCCTTGCTGGCACTGCAGCAGTGGTAGTAAATTCAGTGGTATTTTATTAGATTTACCATTTTCTTTCTTGTTTCTGTATACACCGCAATCTCTTGGTGCTCGTTGGTCTCAAGATTAAGCCATCAGTTTTTGCCATAAATCCTTTTACATTGGTACCATTGCTTACCATGGCTCCATTGAATCTGTTGAGAGATGAGTTTTCAGCAAGGCTGGGGAAATCAGTTTATCTCCAGCAAAAACAGACAGCATGCTAAAATGCACTCTTTAGTGGAGTGACTCCTACCTATAAAAGAATGTATTTAAATTTTTTTAGAAATAGAACCTTAAGAATTACAGGGGAGAGAGGATAATTTCTCACAATATTTCAGTTTACAGAATTGCTTAGGGTGGAAGGGACCTCTTGAGATCATCTAGTCCAACCCCTCTGCTCAAGCAGGATCAGCTAGAGCAGGTTGACTAGCACTATGTCCAGCCACCTTCTGGAAAATGTGTTAAAATATATGTTAGTCTGTGATTTGTAACACCTCCAACTGTATAATTCAGACCTGCTAGCCATTTAAGGAAGATCCAGTGCTAACATTGTCAAAGCGTTCATAATCCTGGATGGTTTGCATTCTTTCTTATTTGTGTGTTCTACTATCCAGAGGGTGTTTGTCCTGTGGCAGCGATTGATTGAGTGCTGTGAAATGAAAGCACATGTTATGCTGATAATTTCTAGTGTACTTGCCTAATGACATTCTAAAAATGGAAGAGTTAGTTTAAAAATATAAAATAAACTGACAAAATTAGAGTGGTTAATGGGGTGTGAGATAGGGAATAGTTTTAACTCCGAGTTACTCCTTAATACTAGTAACTACAGACACACTGTCAGGTGAATTTTCATACTTGCGCTCGACGCTGTTTGTCACTTAAAAAGATAGGGAGACTCATTAGGTACTTGAGTGATAATTTAACCTGATTTAGGAGGAAATTGGGTCCCTCTGTGATGGGATATTTTAGGATCCCAAAAGCTCCTGTGTCTGCTTAAGTTTCTGAGAACTACAGCAGGAAACGCAGCAGTAAGTGTACAGTGGAGAGAGTGTGCTCTGCACTTTCTTCAAAGTGCAATTAAGATGGATCTTAGTGAGACACCTTGAACTGCATCTACAAGGGCCGTTAGCCTAGCCTCTGTGCTGGAATAATATGTCCAGACATTTTAGTTCAGTTGAGCAGTACAGTGACAGAATACTACTTGAGCTTGAAATGTTTATAAGAGGTAATAGTAAAACCAGCAAGCAATGAATTATAATTGTCCTGCTGGGATATGATGAAAGCCTTTATGAGAATCTCCATGTCCCGGTGGGACAGTATGGGTGGTAACTTGGAGAGATTCGTAAAATGGTAGTATGACAGCTTTACAGTCAGATTAATACAGGCTTCAAAAGAAACCACAGGGTCAAAAATGACTTCCAGACTGCAGGCTTTAAAGGCAAAAAGACCTACCGTTGAAATGGGCAGTTGAATAAGAGGTAGGTGACATGTAGCTGTGAAAGGAGAGTCAATGTTAGATTACTTGTGCTCCAATAACCTTTAAGGTAAGATATAATTTAATGATTCAGATACTATGTCTGGAGTTGAATTGTACCACACAGTGTGAATTATTCCAGTTACTTGATTCTTGAGGTGAAGAGTAAAGGAATAATAAGAGGACAATCTGAGGGATTGCAATAAGGAGAGGGTAATCTTTTAATATACTGTCATTGGGTAGGCATATAGGGGCTCATAAAGAAAAAGAAAGAGAAGCAGGTGGGAGGCGAGAGATGGTAGAGGGGATCTAGCCAAATAGTTTTCACACATCTCAGGAAGAGAGTGTTGAAGGCAGGTTGAGAAGTTTAGACTGCTGCTTGGGCAGGGGAAACCCAGCAGAGATGTGCATTCCATTCATCTGAAAGGCTCTTCTAGTAAAAACATTGCTAGACACAAGCACAGTCCAGGAATGGCAAATGATGAATGACTTAGCAAGCTATCTTGCTGGGTATTTAATCTGTGTGGTTATCTAAATAATTTGAAATGCTTCTCTTGGCCTGAGCCAGGCTGGGCAGAATGAAGTGCCATGCATTAAACCTTGTGCTATTTCAGCTCTTAGGTCCCAGCAGGAACCCAACAAGATATGGCTCCATGAAAGGTGATACTATATTAAACTAACAGTACAAGTTGTATCAAACTCTGTTCCAAATTCAATACAAAAAGTCGTGTTTTTAGAAGGCATTTTAAATCTAGCACTAGCACTTCAGTCACTTGCTGATGTCAGTACAAAAAAAATGCTTTGTACAGCTGCTGACTGCAAGGAAGATGAAAGGTTAAATTGGGTTAACGGAAATGAAAGACGTGCAGTGGAAGAAGTATTGGTATCAGAATGTTTATAGAATTTGTCATTAAATAACAAGTGTTTAAATTGGAGGGCAAATTTAAAATGTTCCTTTTTATAATTTTTTCCCCATTTATTTGAAATCGAAATTATTCACAAAGGTGTACAAGGAAATATTAATTTCTTCCCCTCTTTTTTTTAAAAAAAGTAAAGATGATGGCAAATCCATCTTACTTTCTTACTGTTCAAGCCTTCTTGAGCTAAGACCTGAGCCACCAATGTGTATTAGAGTAATTCTGCTATTCTTACTACAGTTGATTACAGTGCTCTGTTATAAAGGGTGGAGACACTTGGTTGTTCTCCAAAGAAAGTGAGTAATAATTGACCTAATGTACAGATCACATGAATAACATATTCTTTTTGGTAAGAAATTTATGTTTTACAGGGTGTGCTAGAGTTCACATCCCTTTTTCACATCTTCCAAAAGATTTTAAAATACTCAGCTGCTCTATTAAATTTCTAATTCAACAAATACTCAAATACAAAGTATGCATTAGATAAAGCTCTTGAGTTGAATCCAGACATTGAAAAATCTTTTAATCTGCCTTGAAAACAGCTGTTTAGAATTTTGAATAGAAATAACAACTTCCTTCAGCCTATGTTGTTGATGTCCACTTCAGTCTCAAGCTGGGAGGAATTTCTCTTTGTTACTCTGATGCAAAGTCTTGCTACTGTTGCAATGATTAGACTATCATCAAAATATACCAGGAATGTTCTGTTGGTCCTGTTTGAAATAAATGGTAATACTTCCTTTGAATTTAGTATAATGGAGGAGACACTTACTCAGAAGACTTGAGGTAGTTTTGACATTTTAATTGTTTTTGTCTGGAGTACAGCTACAGGAGCTCTTATTGACATCTCATACTACAAAGAGACTGACACTGTTCTTCATGTTTGTCTGCTGAAAGAATTATTTATGTGAGAATTGTGTTTTTTAGTGTCTGAAATAATTTAAACAAATGAGATGGGTTGTGTATGTATGCACATGCAACTTCTATTCCTTGTTTATAAATACTTGGGTAATCTTATAAAATGTTATGTAGTGACTCTGCATTAAATACCACAAAAGACGTTTCTAGGCAACTCCCCATTGCATCCAAGGAAATACCAAAAGAGTTCAGGATGTCTGACATTACAATGAACATCAAAAGCAGTAATGGTTTGCCACTTACTGTAAACTATTGCCAAAACCCTGCAGGGAATGGCTTACTTTTATTCTACAACTCTACGTCCAGAGGGTAGATTATACATGCATTTCACACACACGCGTGCACATGTGTCGATTTTATATTCAAACATTTGGGCAGTATTTTAAACTAGGAGGTGAAAGTCTTATATTGTTCAGAGAAGTGAAGCCTGGATGAAACTTCTCAGTAACCGTGGAAGTGATAAAAAAAAAAGGGATGCCCGAAGACTTGGGTGGGCTTTGAATCGGGAATCGGAGTTGACATGATCAGATCTTGTCCACCAGATGTCAAAAAGGTGTGCAAGGTTATTGAGAAAGCAGTTATCTCTGTGCTGTCTTACCACACAGTACTATCCATCGGTAATTGGACAAAAGTAAGAAGTGCTCAGAGGCATAAGCCACAAATAAGAATGTGTTTTAGCAAATAAGACACTGTTAGCTGTTGCTGTAGGGTATGGAAAATATCGTTGTATGGAATGGTATTTATTTTACAGCAATTTGGGATTTCAAGATGATCAATAAGACCTATTCTAATAGAGTAAATAGCAAACAAAATACATACAACCTCTTTCAGTTGTATAATGTAGTGTGCTTTGTCTTTTTGGCTTATGTGCTGCTGCACAATCTTTCATGTGACATTCTCATTTCTGAAGCGTTTCTTGAATGCAGTTTTGTTGATGTACGTTACTAACACATAGAGACATTTGTACATGTGTCCTCCAATAGCCTCTGATAAAGTGTAAGGAGACCTTTTAAATCCAAAGGAGATCTTTGCATTCATTTTAGTTGGATTTAGGTTATGCTCAAGTTTGAGCAGACGTGGAAAAGTTTTGGGCCTTCCTCTTTCCATGAGATGATGTCTTTGTGCTGGTTTTTTGGATTTTTGTTGTTGTTTTGGTTTAGGTTTTTTTTAAGTCGTCAGTATTGTGTGTGATCTGCAGCGATGTGATATTGATGCAGAGGTATCCTTTGCAGATCAAGTACCCAGGATGCCAGTGACTTTCTACATCTCTTTTGAAGCAGAGTGAGACTGCCAGCAACAGGCTTGCTGCTCTGCAGAGGGGCAGACTGATGCTCATGTGAAAAATAAGCAAGATCACTTTTGTGAACAGGGCTTTTAATTAGCTGTTTAAAAGTTGTTGATCCAGTTTCAAGTTCCTAATTAAATGAAATGGGGAAAGAAAAAGATCAGCATGCTGCCAGTCAAGAGCTCCAATCCAGGGGTTATCTCATTTCAAACGTGTGGGCTAAATTACATTATCTTTATAATTTAAGCTTATAGTACATTCACACACTAATAAAAAGTTGGTACGTAAGGGCAATTTAACCACTGCAGCTTATTTTATTTTATCAGACTAAACTATTTGATGCTTGAAAAACATTTTTCTAATGTGAATGCTATTTATCACAAGCGTAGTTGAAACCTGAAGCTTAGGTATTAAAATAGATGTTCAGGCACTTTTCTGGCTAGAATGATGTGGATAAAAAACATTATTTCTGGGAGAAATCTTAGTTACCTTTTGGATATAATGCAAAATAACTCTGATAATCAGGAGGAAGTTTTCTCTTCCACTTAAGTGTCTTAAATTATGAGCGTTCTACTGTTTTATGAGAATTTTTTTAAAGCCACCTAAGAGTTTTCCCACAGTGTTGGTTTACAAGCAGCTGAAACTTTAAGACACCCTTCAGAACAGTCAGTTGTTCCATTAACATTTCTGGGAGTGATGCACATGTGTATTGGTCACCACCCAGATTCCTAAATGTACCTCTTATATTAAAAATTAAAAGAAAATCTTTCCTATGTTTTTACGTACAAGTTTAAAGTGGCTCTGTAGTTGCTAAACCTTGCAGCCTAGATGCCAGGGCTCCCACAGAGGAACTTTAAACTGCATTATGCTGGACTCCATACACTTACCTCTCCTAACTCTTTGCTGCTCCCCAGCAGTAGGTGTGAGCTCCCTCCTGCTTCCCTTCCTCTCTCTCCTCTTACCGGTTGCGAGAACCCACGGTGCTGCCTGTCATGTACCATTCTCTTCCAATCGGTCCCAAGCAGAAGTCGCCTTTTAATAGCTAAAGTATCCTCTGTCTCAGCTGTGAATCTGCTTTTGGCTTGAGTGGGTTAGGGGAGCTCATTTGGGCTACTAGCTTTCCTAAAGGCTTAATACTTCATTCAAAGTCCAGTGAAGCTAAAAGGAAAAAAGATACTTGAGGATTTCAGTGGTGTGGATCTGATCCTATATCTAGAAGCATAAGGTAAGCATTGAGGGATTGCTCACACATGGATTATCTCATTTCTTTCTGTGAGTCCTGATTTCTTGACAGGACCACCTCTTAACCTCAGTACCTGCTTTGTATGATGCCAGGAAGACTGGTTGGGAACATAAAAATGAACAGGATGTGCTTAACAGTCTGGTGACTGTTAAATGAAGCATGTTCTTCTCAGAAATAATTTAAATTTATATCTTTTACTGCTCATTTATTTTATATTTTTTAAAGACAGATTTTAAATCTAAAGATGGGAACACAATTAGGCCTTGCCATGGTTTATTCTGCTCCAATCAATTGTTCAATTGTTCTTTCAGTGTAAAAAATATTTCAGAAGACAGCACAAGTATTTACTCTCTATTAGAAGTCCATTAGCTATAGTTCTAAATTTTTCCTTATTCAATGCGTTGAATTTTGTTTCTTTGAGATGGATAGATAGGAGCTGCCTAATTAACAGATAAGCAGTGTGTTGTCAGTGCCGGATTAGGCCATTCTTCATGTGGTTTGGAAGCCCTTTTTTAATCTCATATCCTCATTTATCATTGTCCTGGTCTTTGTTTTTCCTGATTTAGGGTTATGACATTGTACTATACAAATACTATCAAGGTACATAATTTGTAGCTTTTCAGCTTGAAAATATCAAAATAGAAAAGGAATATGGAAATCAACTCTACAGATGGGAGGAAAAAGTCTTTTGGGAAAATTGACAGTTAACATCTGCAATTTGTGTAATCCTTCTGTATTCATATTTGGTCATTCAGTGCTAGCTAGCAGATAATATTTCAGAGTGTATAGCCAGGTGGGATACTGTGGTCTGCTGTGGTCTACTGTGTCAGTGTGATGCTCATCACATTGCTGTGACGTTCTTGGGCATCTTTTTGCTTCTCAGAGCATGCAGGTGAGCACTGCTAATGCCCTTTGTCACCCTGAAAAGTGAGGTGCTTGCTACAAATCACCTGGCTGCCAGGTGGAGCCAGGACTGCTCCTGCTCTACTTGATCCACAGATTCCTCTCCTGGATGGCTTTGCCTGGCTCTCTGCTCTCTACGAGCTGGCTCTCTGGACCTCCTTAACTCATTAGTTGGCCGGCCTGTCCTGGCAAACCTCCCTGTCCTGGTTGGCTGGCGAAGCTCTTGGGCTGGCCGGCCTGTTCCTTCCCTTCCCCTTCCTTTTCTCCCCTTCTCACACATGGTGTCTGCTGGCTCTCACTGTTTATCTCTCCATGTCTCTGTGCCTCCCACTCATTTGTTAAATTTGCTTTGATCCATCCCATCTTTGCGGCCTTCCTGTTTTTCTTCCCTCTGCTCTTTTGCTGTTTTGCTTCTTTGTATCCTTGTTTCCTTCACACTTGTTCCCTGAAGGCTTTCTGCTCTGTTTTTCCCCTACCTACATGCAGCCTGCATCTTTTCCAGAGCTTGCTGTCTCACCTTTGTCTGTTCATCTGGTGTAGCAACCGCGTTATTTGAAACAGTTACTAACAGAACACCCATTAGTGTTATAGGTTGGAGAAATGGTTATAACTTTTTATGTCCTATAGGCATTTTCATGAGTTCCTTTATAAATCTAGTCTGTGTTTACGTACAAATGCCTGTGATAAAATCCCAACTGGAGTGCTTTGTCACGCTTCTCTGTCATCTTTCCCATAATTGTGGATTATCAAGTATCTGCATAACTCACTGTCATCTCCCTTAGGACTCTTAAAAGTGTCACAACACACTGTTTTAATCCAGACATCGCAATTATAACTATAGTCTCACAAGCACTTCATTATGTTAGTGTGGAGTAAGTGTTTTGGGTGATCACAATGATGGGAAAGGAAGTGCAGGGAAAACTCAGGGCACTTGAAAATTTGCTGCTGAAGGCTCTGTGAGAGAAGGCATAAAATTTAGCAGCCATTCTTCTTCTGCTTGTTTCGATCATGTTCTAGACTCCTTACTCAGACACAGTTGATGCTAATTGAAGTTTTGTCTGAGTTAAGACTAGAGAAACAGATCTCTGCAGCTAGATGCTATAGTGTTCCTCATGTCATCTGTGTTTAAAAACCCCACGAATATCTATACTTTGTGCCCCTGTTTGGTTTAGACCTATTTTCTAAGCACTTCTCTTGCTCTTTTTCTCCACATGGCCAATGTTTTCGTTCGCCCTAATTATGGGGTACCTAATATCATAAATCACTCTAAGTACTGATTAACAAGTCAGTCCCTAATGGTAACTACACAGCCTTGTCAACTAGAATATACTCTCATCCCCCATTATGTGTTTTCTCCTTTCATGACAGAAATATGAATCCCACGTGAGAGGGCATTGTTCCCATGTAGCAGCCCATTCCCTTCAAGTGAATATCATCTGTCTTTCTCCTCTAAGATTTTAAAAGTTTTTGGATTGCTTTTACACATGTGTATCCAGTATAGATATATTTCTGCAAAAAAAAACATAGTTCATAACATCTATTGAGTTGGAAAATTAATTAGACGACCTAATTGATTGTGCATGAGTTCCTCTGTGGAATGTGTTCTGCTGCTGTTGCACTCGCCCAGCACAGAAAACCTCAGGAGCTAATTCCTCTGGTCTTTTACTAGAAACTGACAATTAATTGAACATGGAAAAAAAAAATCGAAACCAGAAAAACCTTGAAGGGTCTTAAGACAAAAAACATTACATGAAATATCTTTTCTCATTTTATTACAGTAATGCCAAGAGGCCTGAACTCAGCTTGAGGCTCCCTTTATCATTCACAAAACACACAAGTCTGTGTCCCAAAGGCTGTGTAGTCTGAAGAGGAAAAAACCCCAACAGCATCCAGAAGTATTGGCAGCCCCACGTTACATGTGGAGGGCTAATATACAGGGAGATTAAGTCACTTGTGTAAGGATGTACAGAGAGTCTGTAGCAGAGTCTGAAACTGAACCCAGGTCATCTCAGCCCCAGCCAAGTGTCTCAACCACAAGACTATCCCTCCTCTTCAGTATGTCAGTGTAGAAAGTAGGCCAAAAGGCAGTTTCCATCCTTTTATACACAGCACTTTGTAAGGCTGTGAAGTATTATGTATTAGACAGGCATCTGGATCAACAGCAGTTTCTGTGGATACTTTTATCTGTAAACAGAAGCAAAGCCTTAAGGGCTTTGTAAATTTTACATAAATTATTATTTTATCTATAAATAGCATAGTTAAATCTATAAATACTATACTTAATTTCAAGGCATTTTAATGATTTTTAAGAATGGAAAAATGTATTTAAAGGACTTCTGTGTTCTGTGGCTCTCTAATTTTCATATGGTTTAGGTTCTGGTGCTACTCATATATCACGATGCATTAGCAGTGATGCGTAGCTATGCCAGGCTATGTAGCGTGTTACACCATGCGGTGTAAACTGAGAAAGGGAGGCTCGGGTTGCATGACAGGCTAACACACCCGTGTTACTCAAAGGTTAAGTACTCCTATGTTGAGAGTTAGTGAGGCTTGCAGTTTGCTGACCTAAATCTTAGTGATTCCTATTATGTTGAGTATTTATGTATCTTTTGGAGAATCTCTGTATAGCCAGAGTGTAACAAACCTTCTGTTTAAATCTTTTGTAACCCAAATAGAAGAGAAAAAAAAAAGTACAAATATGTGCAGATATATATGTGTATATATCCATCATTCTCCTTCAACTGGGATCTTCTGCTTTTTTATGAAATCAGCATTACTGTGTTGAAGTATACAAAGAAAAAGTCAGAGCTGTTTGTTCCCCTCAGTGTCCTAGATAGCTGTTCACAGACACATGGCTCATTTGCTGAACCCCTGATTCCTTTCTCCCGCATCCCCCAAATAAAAATTACTTATCTGATTTTCACTGAGGTATGCTCTGGAGCACCACTTTTATTAACTCCATTAATTGAAACCATTAATTCCAGATGTTCTGTGCATTTATACAGATAAATTTCAGTGATTGTCATGTGTAAAAAAAAACAAACCAAAACAAACCATCTTTGAAGGACCACTGGGATTTATGAAGCATGGAAGTGAGAGAAACCTTGTTTTTCAACCCAGAATCTCTAAAATAAGTACTGAGAAATCACGCAAAACTGTATGGTGATCAGTGTAATGGACCGTACAAACTATGGTTTCCAAGATTCTGCTGCTATTCCCCATGAGCACATAATTAGTAAAATACAATTGGAGTGTGTCTCTTTTGGTTGAGCCAGTATGGCCCAGCTTTTGGAAAGAGGCCTCCGGAGCTGGGTGGATCCCTCTCTTCCCCTCAACCCACCAAAGCTGGCTGTTCTGTGTGTGTGGGTGTGTGCACACAGTCACAGACAACGGGATTCCCCCACTGAATTGTCATTCTCTCATTAAAGTCAATGAGTCTAACCCTTTACTTGTAACTGGGACCTGGACTTCATGCTGGATGTCCAGTTCTGGGCACCTACAAAATCAGCAAGTCCTATCTAATAGGGAGGAATCAGAAATCTGTTAGGATTTTGGTCTCAGAGTGTGAATGTTCATGTTCAAGGCACTCAGGCTGCTGACTGTTTCCCAGGTTTTAATTATTTGCCCTATGTGCAGAGACAAATGAAATCTTGGGACTTGACATTCCCAACAAATACAAGAGATGTCAGTTTCCAGTTCTAAGGTAAAAATAGATCTGCAATACCTGTTACACTAAAATAATGTATACACAAAAAGTGTGATGAATAAGAAAAGGCCAAAAGCATCAGCGCAGATGCTATTAAAAAGTTAATAAAGATTAAACCATATGCTAAGAATGGGGAGTTGCTTGTATTCTGAGTAAAAGCACAAAAAGTTTCACATGCTTGCCTAGACTATTCACGGTAATTCAAAGTCTTTTGTAAAGACTTGCAATTATTCTCAACCAATATCTTAAATTAAAAAATAAAATATGAATCTGCTCTTCATTACATCACTAACAGGAGAGTCAGCAAAGGGCTTTCACTGTTCTTGCCTACAGCGTGCAAGTAAAAAGAGAACTTGACCCTAAGTTTGATAACTGTCTGTGGATTCATATATTTTTTTTTCCTGTTTTAAGATACTTAATTATAATTAGTTCTGCACTCTCACTGCTTGGGAAAATCAGGCTTTTGATGTGGTTTTAACAAAGAGTATTTAGTTGACTATTGTCATAAATAGTTTCTATAATCCTTAGATTAGTTGTGATGAATGCAGTAAGTCCTCAGTCATTTGAGGCCAGTCACTCATTGACTTTGGGGGGCATCCACCCATTAGTGCTAAGCAAAGAGAACACTCCTTCAATCAAGAGGTCAATGAAGAAAGGAATGATAGAAAATTAAGAAATAGTATGAGTTTACTTTTTGAAATTAAATATTAATATATCTGATGTTCACTGGCTCTTTCCAACAAATATAGAAGCTCTGTGAGTATCTTAGATTTTCTAAAGATCATTCACAGTCAGCAACAGGGCAATTTAATGCTTTAGCAAATATTACAGGAAATTGTTAAAGGAGAGAGAACCCTAGACTTGCTGAAAATGTGTAAAATCCAAAGAAGACCAGACAAATAAAAACCCTACTAAGGTAGGGTCCTTAATAATGCCTCTAGAATTGTACAAAAAATTAAAAGCACTGAAACACACAAGTGTTAGCATCTCATGTACTGTATCTTGGTAGGTACAATATAGACATATTTAATAAAATTATACTTGCTTAGTTGAAAACACTTGTGAGTCAAGTTTAGATCATTTAACTTCTTGGAAAGAGATGTTTCCTACTTCTAGCAATAGGTATTGAATACATGAGATAATTACAGAATTACGGCATGTATTCTGTAACATTTCAACAGAGATAGCATCAGACTTATTCAGAGTTAAATAGTGCATGTTATTGCTGTGTTTATTTTTGGACCACAGTCTTAATGCAAATCCCATATATGTGGCTATGCAGAATGAGCCAGATTCTGGTCATGATTACACTGGTGAACGCGCAGAGTGATGCCACAGTTTCACTGAGGAAGGAATCTGATCCTGTAACACAGAGGGTTGTATGGTATTTCAATTAAGTAGTTGATGTCTTTCACCGTAGAGTTAGAGGTGAGATATTAGTGTCTGAAGCATTTTTGTACATCTTTGACTTAAATTTGGAACTCTTTCTGAGATTTTTCAGGGGGTTCTTTTGCAATCATGAAATGAAATAATTGTTAAAATATTTCAGTGAAAATCAAAATACCGTATGTTGTCATTGTTTTTCAGATTTTTTTTGTGTCTTTTTAGCTGGCTATTTACAACATAGAACTCTGTGTTGCAACCTTACTCAAAAAGAACAGTATTAGATACTCCAAAGTCTTCAGGCTAGTAAAAAAACCCCCAAACCCTCAGTATTTACATCGTGTCAGATCTGTGATCACAAAAATCATATCACTAAAAATACATGTATATGAGAAGTGTTGAGAATACAAAAACCTGGGCAACTGTCTGGCTGAAGAAGGATGGTCAGGGAGCTGTCTGCCATGTGCAGAAGAGTCTTGAGGGGAATATACTCTGTGGCCCCCTTGCTTTTGTTCGGTGGAGATTTTCCACTGCCATAATTTCTCAGGAGTGCTGGTCCTTTTGGGTTGTGGCAAAGAGGAAGCTGGCTTAGGACAAGCCAGATGATTCCTGGCAGCTGTTATAAAGGAGTAAGGAGAAATTGTTGATTGCTCTAATTACCTTGTTGAATAGCTGTCAGGACTTCAGAAGTTCTTCATTCCGTTAGGACCACAAAAGTTATTTGTCCCTATGTCATTAAGATAATATATACTTACCAACACCCAAAACATCATTATTACATTGACTGCCTTCCCTTTGGACTTCTCACCATTCCTGC
>NW_010098774.1:43861-48591 GCF_000699245.1 Pterocles gutturalis
CATTGTATTTCACTTAGCTTGAACAGTGAAATTGGCTCCCTTCCTCCCTCTCACCTCCCCTTTTTATTTATAACCCGTTTTCAGTTCTGGACTGAGTTTCATTCCAGTGCTCTGCAACTGTATTGTGTTTCATGACACTGCAGAGGAACATTTATATTTCAGAAAAAAAAAGGTTACAGCTAATGTACTGTACCACCCCCTCTCCTTTTTAAATGTGAACACTGTCTCTTTAAATCCTGTGTGTTGCATTGTCTGAGAGCATTTTTCCCTTTCTTTGGATGTTGGTCTATTAAATATACTGTAAGTCATTAGGATCTATTTTTCTTACACAGTTTGCACTACTTTTGGATAGTCTCAGTTATTTTATAGTCAGTGTCTTCTGAAGCCAAAGAGAAAATCTGTGCGGAGCTTGTCTACTAGCTTTGTCTTTACCTTGCTATTTAATAGTTAATACTTTGTGGTATGTTAAGAGAGTTTCTATAACGTGGCACTTCTTAAGAACTCTTTTTAAAAAGTAGTAATAAACTTCGGCCAACTTCTTCTTTTTAAGTGAGACTTGCAGAGTTCTTCATTTGAATCCATTCTCCTTAATAATCATCTGGTCTTAACAATAAATATGTCACCAAAGTTAGTTACTTTTTTTGCAAAAAGAGAGATGGAATCAACTCAGAATTTTATTTCATTGTTGCTAGCCTGTGAAAGAAATTGGAAAAATCAAAATCTGCAAAGAAATGTTCCTTTGTAGCTTATGCAGCAAAGTAGGGTGGGTTAGAGTTTGTCAGGTAACTGATTATTCAGAAATGAGAAGTTATTCTGCATTTAGCTGCATTGCTTACTGTTTTCTTCATCATGGAGAAGAATAAAATGTGGTAACAATTTTCTGTATTTGGACTGCTGCCGCACATAATTGGGAACAACAGAGCTAAAGCCTTGATTTTGGTGAAATGCTTAGTCTGCATGTTGGATTAAAATGTGTGCAACAAATCACTCCAATTCTGTAATAATTTTTTGAACATTATTTTTTTTTATTTTATTACTGTAATGTTACTACTTTTCAGTTACAGACTTCGAGAACTGGGTCAGTTGCAAGAACAAAATTGGCATGAAAATAGTTGTATATTTGTTCTGGAAAATGGATTGCCAAAATGCTTTTGAAAATGGTCAGCCTGTATTGTTCTGTACATCAAATGCAACTGATAATGTTGGTGTCGCATGGTTAGTAAGCTTTTCTTTAAAAGTCCTGTTCTTTAACCAGTATCCTAGGAAGACTAGATAATATTTGCTAGATAGACATGTTAAACAGATCATTTGTGCAGAAATGGATTTGTGAAGCAGCTTACGGAATGGAAAATAAATTTAGGCTGGATTGTGCCAGCAAGTCAATATATGAGAACAATTTGCAACAAGCAAAGGTGAGGAAGACATGCAGGAATGGGGTCATCAGAATAATGACTTAGAGGATAATATTCCTAGGCTGGAATATATGAGGCAGTACTAACTTTAGTGGCTGAGCAATGGAGAGTAAATAGTTATGATACCAGTGGAGGTTACTTATTGCAAGTGTTAGATATGCTTCCATGGATGTTTTTTACTCTTGTTAAAATAATGAGAGGCAACTTGGAGCTGTGATCTGTCCGCCGCACAGCTGTGGTATTTTGAGACATTGCTGCTGCCAGATTTATACCCCTGCCAGAAACAGTGTCTGAATGGTTGCACTCCGAGTCCCTAGTTCCAGTGACATCTTAGCACTAGTCAGTGTTAAATCTCAGCAGTTTGAGCTCTGTGCTGCACTGTATGCTGAAGCAGCTGGGAAAAGGGTCTTGTTAATATGTGAAGCCATCCTTGGCACTGGAAAGGAGCAGACAGAAGTGGCATGGTGATAATTTCTTCACATACCACAGCTAAACCTAGCAAACCTCATTGGTAAGAAGTGTTAGACATTGTAGGAAATAAGTTTTAAAATATTTACGAAGTTTTGTTTTCTTTCCTCCTGAACACCCTCTGATATCTTTGCCATGTACTTTCCAATGATGACACATTGGGATCTGACTGGGGTGAGTAATGGTGTCTGGCTGGGGGGAGGAGAGGACAGGGAGTGCTTAACAGTGAGTGATTATTTAAGGAAATGGTCCCTGTGGAAGAAAGAGTGTTGTGATTGGATGCATTTATCAACTCGCATTTCAGTGTCACCTGTGGATGGAGAATTATTGTGTCTGAGTTTTTAAACGGTTGGAAGTCAGTGCATTGAGCTAACATGGGAATGTTGTGTTGTGTGTCTGGCCTTGATTCAGTCCATGAAGGGAGATGTGCAACATGTCCCTTATTAGGAAAGATGGAGGTAAATAATAGTTATCCCACAGGTCCTGAGCCTCGTCATTCACTTTTCTGACCAGCACTTAAAGGCCACAAAGTCCTGTATGCAAAACATGATTTCACAGTAGCCTACAAGAAACTGAAAGGGACATTTTGCAAGAGAAAATAGAGTTATGAGCACATTGCCCTTCCCTGTCTCCCTGGTAGTGTGACACACAGAGGTTAGCATTAATCTTTTGGGAGGGTTCTGTGTGTAAAGCATTCTGTTTGTTCTCTCTGTCCTTATCAGGAGATTTTAGTAGGTCTGAAAATACCTAGAATCACTTTGAAGGACATTTGGAAATTGAGCCTGAAATGCTTAAATTCTGTGTTCTGTAACCGTCTGTGCTATGGTGGTGCTTACTGCTACAGTCAGTTTGGTTGTGCTGTGCTCTTGTGTTAGCTCTGACACGCTCTGTAATTCTTGGAATTTTACTGCAAAAATTCTCATTTCAGCTGATGATTCTCCATCATATTTAAATGTCTTGTTACCTTCTCTGAAGACAGTGAAATGATTGAGGTACAGTGAAACATACAGTGATGGAAGCTGTGTTTTCCACTAACAGTATAGTTGTATGTATAGTGAGAGGTATCATGGTTTCCAATCCTGTCAAGAAACACAGCTTTCTCAAAGAACTAAAATTTTAAGAGTTGATGTTTCTTATCATCTCTATGCTGCCATTGTGTCACCATTTATGTCAGATTTTAGATCAGAATAACTGATCTACATTTCTTCCATTCCTGGTGAAAAGTGATAGGAGTTTTGTTTGTGCAAGCACACCTGAATCAGCTTAGGTAAAATATGATTAGATGTGCATATTTTTAGGATTCATTTAAGATTCTTCATTCATGGCTCAGGGAAAGCTAATTTTTAAAAACACTGTCTTTATCCCTGTTCCAAAAATGTAACTTACTTGATGTCATCCTCATAGTATTCTTCTTGGTGACATTTGAGTTGATACATTCAGAGTTCCCTTCTTCCCCATTAATTTTTCCCATATATAAATGTCCAGCAACAGGACATTTTTGGAGTCTCCTTTGGAAATCTCATCATCTGTTTCTCTGATGCTAATCCTACTTTTTCTAATTTAAAAGTTGTGTTTAAGGCAGATTTTCCCCTTCTGTGACAGAGAGGTCATATCTTTTCTTACATACAGCGCTCTCAGCACCTGCCATTCCAGGCCAGGGAAAGACAGAAGCTTGATTTCTCATCCTGTTCCTGCACCTGCCTGCAGAGTGCTGCATTTTAATTACCCAGTATTTTTTTTCTGGTTGTAACTGCATAGTTACTAGATCTCTCACAATTTAAAATTCCTGTTTGTACTTTAAGAATGCCATTGAAAAATAGAATTGCTATAAAATTCATTTTTTTCCCATTAGAAATATACATTTTAGATTCTTGAGAAAAAAATGGTTGAAATCTGCCTGAAGTTGTGTACTGTGTTAAAAGGATTCTGCTACTTGAAACTCAGACCACCAACCTTTTAGCTAGTGTTATTCTTTGGCTGTGTGAGATCAGTTTCCAAAAGAGCATTCTCGGGTACAATGGGTTGTGATTCTCTTTTCTGATGGCTGGCCAAGCAGTGGCGTGGGCTATCCAGTGCAGTGGGTTGCATGTGAGCAGTGCTGAGCATGCTTTGCAGAGATGAGACTGTGTTTCTGCCTTGTGCAGTCTCATTTCCAGTGTTCCTCTTTTATCCCCAGCTGGTAAAAAACCCAAAAAAACCCCCAAAAAACCAAAACTACCCACGAAACAGCAGAAACAAAAATGCTGCTAGGCAGGAGAGTAAACTGTAATAAAGATCCGCTTTAAGGCACTTCACTTGCCTTAGAGCACTTTCTGACCTTTCTTTCATTCTTTATATGATAACAGAATATTCCTTTCTTTTTCTTTTGCCCTTACTGAAGAAAGGGAAAGTTGCCAGTTTGTGTTGCTGAGGGTGGTTTCAGTTACACAGCAGCCTTGTCTGGATTTGGGGGTTCATGGAGAATTTACCCATGTGAAGTGCTAGGGGGAATGCTTCCTCCCTCCAAGCAATGTTCTAGGTTTGCTGCTCAGACAGGGTACACACGGTACTGTATGAGCTGCGTGTGTGCTGAGAACTGGAAAAGCAGCACTCATTTTATCATTATCTATTTCTTTATGATGGCAAGAGATGGCATTTTCCTGTTTTCAGTAATGAGATCTTGACCTTGGTAAGGTAAATGCTGGCTTGCTAGGGTCCTATCCTTCAACCTTTGCACCCACTCAGTTTCCATGTATTTTAACAAGGGTGGAGGAGTCTGTCAACCTCCCTAACAGGTTGTTATCAGTTTGCAAAATCAGGCTGTTAATTTGAAACATTAAGTACTCTTTATAGGAGATTTATAAGGAATAA
>NW_010098774.1:48602-82122 GCF_000699245.1 Pterocles gutturalis
GAAAGAGTGACCAGAATTTCATCCAGCGTCTTTGCACTAGCATAATTGTTTAATCTGGGTTCCATTAGTTCAGAATTTTTTAAAAACTGTATTTTACATTAAAAATTATGTTGTGCTTGTAAGCAAACAGAGGCTAACATGAACTGAGGGCTTAAGATGTGTATCTGGTGTCGAAAGTCTTGCATTGTCCTGGTGCTCGGAGTCTCCTTGGTGCTGTCCAGCATTACTTACAACAATTATCATTATTTATTGCTGTGCTTGGTTTTGATTAAAGCCTGCCAGTACTACATATTTCAGCAGCCTCTCTGGTGCTTTTAGGAATGTAAAGGATCTTTTGAGAAGATAATTAAAATTATTTGATGATTATGGTTGAAACAGAAATGAGCTCTAGATCAAAATGCAGCTTGATTCTTTCCTGTGGATTTGGTAAGCTGGATTCTTGCATGGTGTAAACCAGCCTCATTCTATTGCCCTCTTGCTCTTTTTGACGGTATATGAACTTAATGTGGTTTAACAGTTTCTGCCATCTTCTCAGTTGTCTGAGGCTCCCTGTGGAATTATTCCTTGTCAAAGCAGCTAAGAAGTATGTGAAGAAGCAGATAAAGTTGTCAGATAAACGTGACTAATGCCTTGCTGAAGGCTGCTTGCTCATGCTGAAATTTGCATTAGAAGTGACTTAAAACATTTGAATTATCGGTTGCACATCTTTAAAAAACCATTTTACTAAAATAATTTCAAGTTTCAACATTCTCCGGTTAAAATAAAATTACCTTGGGAAAGAAACCCCAAACAAACTGTTTAACAGCTTTTCTGGCTGTATTTTCCCCCTTCTTCTCTTTTGAACTCCTGACTTGGTCACTTGGAACCTTGTATTTGAGCTTTAGTCATTGACATAGTTTGAGTAATCGCAAATTACATGTACATATAAGGAACCTGTGTTGTTACAAAATAAAGACTGGGGTTTTAAACTCATATTCCAAGTCAGTGCCTTGTAACATAGACCCTAGTGTTTACTGCATCTTCTGAAATGAGCATGATTCATGAAACCAAGCACCTTCAAGGAAAATGGTGTAACTCAAAGAAATCTCTCTACACATGATACCATTCTCTTTTTGTTTTGCCATTGTGTTAGTGGAATCCCATTTCCTTTTCCTTCTTGTAGGCCTTCATCTTGTAATGTGTCAAAAAAATCTTTAACTCACTGCTAAGAATGCTTTAATTTTAGACCTCTTTTTATTAAGCCTCTATTTCAAAAAAATGGACTTGAAGTGTGGATTTCTCTGTGGCCAAAGGTCAGTGTGCACATCTAAATGATCTTTTTCTTTTGCATTTTCTGACCTTTAGAATTTTCCATTAAGAATGCAAAAGAAAATCTTACTTGTGAAAAGGTGAAAGATTGTATGTGAGAAAATAGAAGGAAAGCTGTACTCAGCAGAGAACTGAGTATTAAGAATAAAATTTATCAAGGCAAAGGATTAGGGGAAAACAAAGTCTATAATTCTCCATACTGAAGTGCTATGAACTTGCATAATAACAAATAGAAGCTGGATTTGCTTAGTTTCGAGTGCATACTTGACCTACTTCTTGTTACTGAAACCTTGTGGAAAGATTTGCATGATTATAAAGTTAACTTTATTGGGTTCACCATATTTCTAATTCATATTAGCCACTGCTAAGTAATTTATAGCTTGAAAGCAAACAATCGTAAATGCTGATGCATTCATATTCTACCATAAAATACAAGATGGGTTATTCACTGTTGTCTGACACGTGCTTCCCGCTGTGACAAGAGAACAAAATGACTCCTTTTCAAACCATCTATATATAAACAGCATAGGGACAATCCACAATGAGGGATTTCATTTATGGGGAGGTACACTGGAGATTTCCTGTTGCCGACGCAAAAGAAGTTTCTAAAGAAACTGTCATCTATTGTTTTAATATTAGGAGTTTTAATATTGGGAGGTTTGCATACAGTAAAGTAGATGGCTCTCGTAGACCTCATTTTGTTCAAGGATGAAGAATTGATCTTGGAACTAAAATTTTTTAACTCATAGGTATAATTGATCATGACTTATTTGTGTTGATTTGTGTGCTGAAGGAATAAGATAAAGCTGGTAATATTTGTTTTTGTACTACGTGTTTCCAAAGCTGCATTTCTCCAATGAGAAATGAGAAAGAAGCCAATGTCAGTTTTGACAAAATCAAAACAAGCCTGTGTAACTAGGAAAATGAAAGAAATTACAAGAATGCTTAAGGACGGGAAAAGAACTTCATAGAAGCTGTAGTGTGGAAAATTAATATGGGAAGTGAAGGGACACAATGAGAAATACCAAGCCAAAAATTTAAGAAGATGAAAAGGAATTAAGTAACCAAGGGTAAGAGAGATATTCTCAGAGATTCTGACCCATTTCATGATGAGGCTCACAGAATTGCTAGGCAAGAGGAGGGAAGAGTGTTCAGTAAATGTAGCTGTACTGCTTGGAGGGGATAGGACAGAAACTTTGTATTTGCAGTCTGATAGCATTTAAGGATGACATTAAATAGCAGTAATTGCATTTAGATATTTATACAGCTAGTCCAGCTAACCAGCACCAGGGAGACTGAAAAGAGTTCTAAAGGGTTCTCATATCATGCAAGTTAGTTCTCCATAAATCTGGAAATACACAACAAATTTCAAGAGTTTAGAAGAAAATTATTATAGTTCCAATATTTTAAAAAGAAAAGAGATTATCTGTGTGATTATAGATCTCTTAAACAGGCAAAAGATAGAATAGCAATTGTAGCATGTAATACATAATGAATAATAAGTGGTATTCAGTGTCATTTAGTACAAGTTGGTCAGAAATAGGTCTTTCAAACTAACTTGATATCCTTTCTGAGAAGATTATGTTTAATTGATGGAGATAATAGTAACAATGTAGCACTATGGTATAGCTTTCAGGACTTTTGTAAGCCATTCTATTTATTATATCAAAGAGTGCCTTGATTAATCAGCAGAATTACAGCATATGGACACACCATACCCAGAGCAGAATGAAGATTAGTCAAAAGATAGGTTTCAAGGTGCACCTGGTGTGGGGAGATGAGGCAGATGAGAAAGGCATCTGTTCTTACTTCTGCCCTATTTAACATTAATTATCAATGGTATAGCAGAAACATTATTGTTAGCAAAATTTAGAAGTGTCACGGAAATTGGAGGAATTTATAATGTCATGACTATAAGGCAGTGTGGATTACTTAGTGACCTTGGATGAGGCACCTGGTAACTATTTCCGTAGACAAACATCAGGTTCATAATTTGCTGGCTATGCTTACAGGATGCTGGACTCTGTCCTGGTGCACCGTAACAGAAAAACGTTTTAGGGTCGCTTGTGAGGAATTAACTGGAGTGCGCACCCCGGATGTACAGGAGACAGCAGGAGTTGGCCGTACCACTGTTTGGTTGTTGCCCTTGGAGAATGGAACAAAATAAAGCCTACTAGTATTTTATTAACATCTTAGTTTAATTCTGTCTGTTGGCTAAATGGCCTGTCCTACCATAAACAAATCAAAGCAGATGTGTTCCACATGCCCTCCATTCAGCTGTAGGCAAAGCTTACCCACATACCTGGTACAGCATATGCCTGAATAGCAGTGAAAACTCTCCTCAAAAAACTTCCTGCTGTCTGTATTCTCTTCCCTTGAGACTAATTTGAGAGCAACACTTGTGGAAATAAACATATCCTGACTCTTTTATCAGTATTATTTTAATTAATTCACTGAACATTTAAAACAAACTGATGAAAAGACCTCCCAAGGAGTACGACTAGAAATTAAACCAAGCAGCAAAGGGGACCTGCAGAATCTTGAGTATATAATACTTCTGGTAAAATAGTCACAATGCATTTATAGAGTGGCTTATTTTCAGTGGATTTGAATGAGAAGAAAACTTGAGAAAAACCCTCTGCACAGCACTGCTAAGTCAAATTGTTGGGCAATTTATGTGCAGAAGACTTGCCTAAATGTGCTGCTGTTTTTGGTTTATTATGAATTTTGTTGTATATTTTTATTGTGATGCTGATTAGGTTTCCTGTCTTTGGCACAGATTACAGGACCGGCCCTTGCTTCACTTTGATAACCAACCAGATGTGCCAGGGACAGCTCAGCGGAATAGTCTGCACAAAAACCCTTTGCTGTGCAACAGTTGGGAGAGCGTGGGGCCACCCCTGTGAAATGTGTCCTGCCCAGCCGCATCCCTGCCGTCGAGGCTTCATTCCAAACATTCGAACTGGGGCCTGTCAAGGTAAGTTAGCAGCAAAGCTTCCCCAAAAGCTGCTGAAAATGTTACTGGATTAATCTTAATTGAGTTACACTGCTGTGAAGAACCTGTCCTAAGCCATTCTCGGCTATATGTGTGAAGAATGGAAAAACATTGTCAGATGCATTACTTCATGATTCAGTGAGTGCCTGATGTTCAAGTGAGTACATTAGTAACTTAGGTCATGTGAGAGCAGCCAGCATCTTAATGAATTTCTCACTGCCAGCAGCCCTTTCCCTTGTTTCTATAATGGTGTTTTTCTGAGTGTACCACTCGATCATTCCATGGAGGAATTTATTCTGTTTCAAAAAGCACTCAAAACATGCAAAAATCAATCTGGTGTGGGGTTTTTTAGCTAAAATTTGTTGACTTTGGATTTATCTTAGGTGTGTTATCTCTCGAGCTACACTGCTTAGACCTGGAGAAAAGTACATGTTGTGCCATTTGAAATGCCCTATATATATTTTATACAGTTTTGGAAATGCATTTGCATTTGTTTCAAATCGTAAAATCCACCCAGATGTTGCTTACTTCTTTCTGAGCATGCCTTAGCATAGAAAGTCCTTACACTGCTTTTGGCTTTTACTCTAATACTTCCAGCTGTATAAATTCTTTTATTGTCTGGATGTCTGGCAGGAAACAGGAGAAAGTTAACAGGGGCAGCTATGTATTAAACTGATGTGGATTATAAATTCCCAGGACCGTATCTTTGGGGCTAGTTTATTTCAATCTGTCTAACATTTTCTGATAGGTTACAATATTTTTTAAAATAGGGGAGATAAAGATTATAAATCTATGAGTAATTTTATTTGATCATGAAATTCCTATGAAGGACTTCAAGGCATTCCATTGCATTAAAAAATGAAGAAATCCTCTGTCACAGGCCAAGTCCTGGTTGGTGCCTGCAGACAGGCATGATGAACTTCAGGATGGGCATGTTTGTGTATGCTGCATAATATGCACATATTTTGACTTTAGCCCTTCTGTTCCCCCCTCTCACTGTAAAGGTCAGAACTAAATTGTGCAGAAATCTCTGAATTGAAGTTCTGGACACTTCAGAAATCCTATGTGCATAAATATGTGGCCCACACCCCTGAACTCATGCCACACCTAGTTATATCCCTCTTGTTTGTGTCAGGGAAAAGCTGCAGTGACCTCTCCAATGGGTTTTTGCAGTTGGGAATAAGGCTACTTCTGCTTGCTGCACATTTCCTAGCATGCAGCTACATTTATGCTAATCTGTATGTGGTGCCAACACAGTTTTGGCCCCGTGTGTTTGACTTGTACTTGCCAGTTTTCCCTTCTCTTGTAATGTGTTCGTAATTTCAACAGATCTGCTATGGAACCACATATTAGCTTTATTTTTCATGAAATTGTACTAAATCCAGTCCTTTTGAAATCAGATAACATCCATTCAGACTGAAGACATTTCAGGGATTTCACATCTATATTCAATCTAAATAAAAGAAAGCAGGTTAAATAAAATCCAGGTTCTCTGAAGAGAAAAAGGAACCGTTATTATTGTGTGGAGAAGTCAGAAAAAATAAAATGGAGGGGATGGCAAGTTTATTTTAAAAAATAAATAGAATATTGCTGCCCACAGTTTGACTTTGTCTGTCTGGCTGAAAGTTAAATTAATATCGCAGCTGAGGTTTTTGAAGATACAAAGGAGGAAAATGAAAGCCAAAAGGTGGGATTTTGAAACAGACATTGTGAGTCAGGAGCATGACTTCTATTTTTTTAATATTTTTTTTAAAGTCAGTACAGTGCCATGAAATCTGGCTGATTATTGTTATTAAAGCGCAGCATATTGCTTTAGCTCGAGTCCCAGCAGCAATGTGGCTGTGTTGAGGGTGCTGAGGCTGTGCTACTTCTCTGTCTCCCAGCACAGTGGGTGGCTCAGGCACAGCACTGCTCTGGCTCCGCTGCTGCACCCCTGACCTCGTTCAGGCAGCCTACGGATCTTTACATAATGCTCTGCGGTGTGGTACAGCTATGCCCCTTGGCGTTCCTGAAGCTTCCTACTTGTGGCTCCCAGGGAAATTGCCTCTTAGCCTTTTGTACAGACATAATGCTTCGCTTTTCAGACTACAAGACACATTACAGCTGGCTCTCTGGGATGCATAAAGGGAGATTTGAAGGCATCATCTCCTTCAGCTTGTGTCCCTCCATTGAAACTGATCCTAGTGTGAAGCCCAAGAATTCAAGAAATCGGGTTTGACCAGCAGCAGCTGGTACTCCTTGGGGAAATGGGGGAAGTGCAGGCGTTTGGGTTGGAGAGTGGCGAGTGCTCTGCTTGATCCCAAAAGACAGTCTGTGAGCCAGACCTCTGCTGTCTCCTATTGCAATGCCACTCCTCCTTTAGTCTCATTTCTCTAGCTGTTACTGAGCCATAGCAACACTTCTGCAGCTGAGTGACGACACACGTGTTTTGTGCTAAAATAGCTGTGAGGCCAAAAAATGAGGCCTCTTGAAAATGTTTGTCTTGAGCTTCCTACCTAGCCTGTGATATCATCTTTGTTGTTTCATTTTCTTGAGTAAAAAACTTAAAAACAAGGAGAGAGAAATAAAGGGGAAAAAACCTTACAAATTTATGAATGCCTTAAGCAGGTCATTAGTAGTGCCTCCTGAGACGTTAATTATGGCTGTGAAACTCCTTGTGTCAGATCCTAACCACAGCTTGAGGTCATTGGTGCTGATCTTACTGGAGTAACAAGTTAATCATTTCTATCAATAATGACTATGTAGTTCCCCATGCCTCTCCATGAGGCCCCCTCCTGCACATTGCGCACTGCTCTTCCGCAGCTCCTGCATCTTTGCACTGGTGGACTCTGCACTGTGTGGACTTGCCAAGATTTTCAAAGGGGCAAGTGATTTTGGGTGCCCAGCTTTAGATATTTTAAAGGAAACTGGGGTTTGGCAGACTGTGTTCTCTGCCTGCCATTCCCCAGATGTTTTGGAAAAACAAAGCAATTGCAGTTAGATGTTTAATGTCTGTAACAATAATAACCATGTGATTTCTTGCAGAAAATATTTAGAGTACTGTACTTAATCATACTTTGCACAGAGTAATTACAAAATTAATGTCTGTCTTCACAAGCAAGTATCATAATATTATGATGGGTGAAGAATGGATGCAGGCATATTTACTTTAATTTCTGTGTAGACAAATTATTATGGCTGTTCTTGAGAAATGAATTAAAAGTGGATGTTTTTTTCTTTTTTTATATGATAGATGTGGATGAATGCCAAGCCATCCCTGGGATCTGTCAAGGGGGAAATTGCATTAATACTGTTGGATCTTTTGAGTGCAAATGCCCAGCTGGACACAAGTTTAATGAAGTGACACAAAAATGTGATGGTAAGAACTTTTAGAACTTTCTTCTGGAATTAAAAGGGGAGGAAAGTCTTCTTTTGGGGACTAACTTTGTTTAGAAGTTTGTGACAAACTTTCCAGTCTCTTCTGCCTTGAATATGCAGATAGCATTCATCACAACAAATACAAATAGTGGTCCTTTCTCCTTCTAAACCAGAGAATCTTAAATATTGGCCCTGAAGCTTTTTACAGCCCTGCATAACATTTTGCAGACTTAAAGGTACATCTGAAACAAATAAACATTAAAACTAAAAATATTTTTTAACCCATGCTTTAGAAATCTTGAGGCACTGTCTCTGTGTGGATCTTTTAACCAAAAAGTGTATGATTGGGACGTTCAACACGTTCCCACCTACTCAGGTAAACTGTATTTGACGTTAGTGGGAGCTTGACACTACTGAATGAAGACTGGAGGACTATGCTCTAAACTAATCCTTACAATTGCAGATGTTAAAGAAGGACAAACGTTTTACCTTTCCTTTTTGGTCATTATATTTTGGAAGTACAACAGGTGCTAGATATTAGTGGGGAAATTTGCAGTGTATGATTATAGTATTTTTTTCTCTATGTCATATAATAATAAGGCATAGATGTCTCCTTTGCTTTAAGGGAATTTTGGATACATAAGGAGCATAGCACTGAAATGTGTCAATTGCACAGTTTTGATTCATTTTCCTTACCATGAAGTCCAGATAATTTTGAAACTCTTACAACTTATTCTCCTTTCAGTCACTGAACAAAAATTAAATTTGTTTGAACAGACAAGCTTCATAAGTGGTTGGCGATTTTGGAGTCCTAACTTTCAATGTCATAAGGGTGTGTGACTAAGGTGTGCATGCACCACCTTTTCTTGCATCAGGTTCCTTTAAGGAAGCACTCAACAATTTTCAGTCATTTTGGAGGAATTATGACTTAGTCTTTCAAAAGAAAAATCCCTATTTCAAGCAAAACTTTATAATTTAAATGTAGGTTAGGGAAAGCAATTTCAAAAGAGGTTCTACACAGCATGGTTTTCATATTGACTGCCGATGGTTTTGTCAGAAAGTAACCCAATTTCAGGGTAGAACACTGTAAGTGTTTCCTTCTGTGGATGACGTACCAAGAACATGGTAAATAGGAAAGACTGAATATGTGCCTTCTTAAGTGTTAGTACTTGAAAAACTGTAGGCTTGGCTTGCATAGGCTGCATTGCATATGAACATTCCTATGGCATTTTTTGATTGCTTAATCATGTAAAAAAACCAACCAAACAAAAAAACCCCAAACAAAGAATAAAAAAAACCAAATAACCACTGCCTTCAGAACCTGCACTTGGCAATAGTTGAGGGAACCTGGGATAGCTGGGTTTGTTCCTAAATCCTGCCACAAATCTCCTGCCTCATCTTGTGAAATCCCTTTGGCTTGATTGCCTGGCTGCAAAAATAGGATGAAGTTTCCTTCCTTTCTTCAGTTCCATACCTGTAAGTTTTTGAACATCAGCAGACAGAGACTTCCTTTCAGTACATCTTCATATTGCATGTACCAAACATGCAATATTTCAGTTAAAGCTGTGTAGGTATTAATACAATTCAAATAACTAAAAGTAGTATGCTTATACCAGCAGCATGGAACAGGATAGTGATTCAACAGTTAAGAGCATAGTCACATAACAACAGAATATCCATTCTGCTTTTTTAAATTATCCCTTTGAGTTTTAAGTTGAAATCTCCAATATAAAACAAGGTATTTGCCTTATAGTAATTAACTGTAATTAATTTTAGTACATAATAATGAAACATAATATATCATGTGCTTGGTTTAACTTCCTATCCAGCAAGTAGGACTTCTGGGAGCTGTAATTTGTCCTTGGTCACTGATTTAGTAGAACTGGGAGCTACCTGCTGAATTACCAGTACTGTTTTTTCAGTGGGTCCCCATTAAAGTAAGATCATGATAGAAATCATCAGGTACAGTGAGACAACACAACAAGATGGGAAATGAGGTGTGTTGGCCGAAGTTCTCTTTATTAGCATAGCTGGTGGAAAACTGTATTTTAAGTGTTAGGTTATTTCACTGCTTCATATCACCATTCCCCTTCCAGTTGCATTAATGCTGAGGTAAATGCTTTTTTTGTGGTGATTGGAGGGAGTAATTTTTCCTGGAGTGACGTTTACGGCTGCGAGTACATTGAGTATACTTACCTTTATAAAACTCGCATACTTAACAATGACAATGTTGCTTATATGAATGTCAACACTAATATAAATAGTGAAATACTGTTTGGGTTAGGCTCAACCCTAAAATAAAGAGTGATGATTTTGCTTTTAAAAAGGTTGGTCTCTATATAAACAGTGGCAACACTGACTTTAAGATAAACATTGGTGAATTTGAGTCAGAAAATGCCTGAATCTGATCCATTTAGGACTGCATTTTTCTCTGTTAATTAAGGGCTCTATTCAGACCAAAACTCAATTTCCAGATTTTTTTGTCACTGAGTCTTTTGGGACTCCTGTGGAGTATAATCCTGGAGCAAAAGCCAGAAGTCTCTTAGCAGTGCTCCCAGGGCACTCGGACTTGAGGGTTTGGCAACATCCTCGAAGTAGCACTGAACAAAAAGTCACACGCCTCTCACACACCCAAGCGAGGAATGTGACCCGCATCACGACAGCTAGCAAGATGCTGGGGAGGAATGTGTGCACAGGGGGCCCAAGATCCCACACTGCTTAGGTTGGGTTGGTCTGCAAGGTCTGGTGATCTGTGTGCCACCTCAGTCCTTCCACTCCTTTCCTGCAAAGAACAGGGGCCATTAAGGTGTTAGAGCATCCAATGCTTTACCTAGGGGAAGAGGAATTGATAATTTTTATATTACTGAATTTTGTATTACTGTCTTCACAGGAAAAGTAGAACAGAGATCCTCACTACTTGCTAAAACGCTCATTAACGGTCCTGTGGGACTTTGGGTGTTCCCCCATCTGTTGAGGCCAAATTCCAATTTAGGCGTTACATTTAAATTCCTCCAATCGTTTCTAATGACTACGATATTATTCACTCCTTGCCTTGGTGTGTTGGGTGGTGTTGCAGTATTTCATCTCAGAAATTTTTGTGGTTGGTGAAATCATTATTACAGCCATGTGTCTGTTTGTAGATCTCTAGAGGAGAGATTGGACAGAGTCCTGTGATGCCATTATTTCTGGCTGGATTCTCCCTGTTGGGAGGGCAACCGGGTGATTGTAGATGGCAGTGACAGGCAGTTGCCATTGATCACTCTAGAGAATAACCTCCCACTCTGCTCTGCTTTGCTGATCCTTCTTGTAGGTACCTTGGAGAAAAGCGAGCTGTTTTTAAGCTCAGCTGGGCTCCAGGTTCCTAGATGAGAGCAATGCTAAGTAGATACAGCTGCATTGTTAAGACAGACCCTGGAAAGCAGGGGGAAAGTAACTGCACATTACAGGCGGGCTACTGATGGTAATTAAGGAGCAATTGGGGCTGGCATAGGTTATTACTCACATGACTGTAAATAAGTTAAACGTCTAGCTGTGGAAGAAACCCTTCAAGTTCCCTCTGTTCATGCATGCAGCTATGATCAGGTATAAGAAGGTATTTGTCACGTTTTTTTCTGCATATTTTGAAAATTTTTTTACATTGAATCTATGATGATGATTGAGGTTTATTAGTGAAGAAAAAGACGATGTGGACTTTTATTTTAAAATCGATGACAAGATCTAAGGGTAATTGTGAACATTGCCTGACCTTTGCAGCAGATATTTCAGTTTCTATCTAGAAATCTGTTGAAACTTCAGAACATTCACTTAGTGGAGAAAGCCAGGAAAGATAATTTTTGTTGCCTGCAGTCATCTTACTTTAAGCTATAATCCTGTCAGATTGCATTAGTTAAACATTGCCTAGCTGCTCAATGCTTTTATATGAGGGATTTCCAAGAAAAACCCAAGTGCAGTAAGAAGGACGGGCAATTCAGTAGGTGCTACACTTCCCTTTGAGTCAGCATTGAACCATTGCCGCGGTATGGTGCCAGGAGACACTGTGCTGCTGGAGATACCATGAGACACAGCGGTTAAGCTCCTGATTGCTGTGGTCGTTACAGGTCCCATGATAGTTTTCTTAATTTTAATGTGCAGAATTCAAACTGGAGGGGTTATGGTTTACTTACAGTTAGTAAATCTTCTCTGCAGTTTATGATTTTCGTCTCTCATTATTAAACAGTAAAACACGCTCTCTGGCTTTTTTTGCAATTTACAGATGCAATGTTTTCTTAAGTTCTGTTTCGCTTGTGTTTAGAAGATGCCTAACAAAAGATCCTGATTCAAAACTGCTGATTATGCCTCTAGTACAAAAGTTAGGAGGTGTCTCAGACCACACTGAATTTGATCATTAAAACTAATTATAAATTGGATATTCTCATGCCAGAACTAATTTAGCTAACCTGCTCCTGCTTCTCTTTTTGCCTTGAAGATATTGATGAATGCAGCACCATTCCTGGAATCTGTGATGGAGGAGAGTGTTCCAACACAGTTAGCAGTTACTTCTGCAAGTGTCCTCCAGGGTTTTATACAGCTCCTGATGGCTTAAAGTGCATAGGTGAGTAGAATCCTGTAAATAATAAGACACTAGGTGTCATGAACATTCATGAATATCCAAAATGGGTAACAGTGTACTAGAAACGTATTTCACCTTCTGATCTTGAAATCCTTCTTTTATGTAAAAGTACATCATGTGCCTATATATGTATTCTGAAATTAGTTTTCCATTTGCAGGATGTTTCCTCTTCTCTCTTTGTTGTGACCTTCACTTTCATTTTTCTTACTCCAGTTTTTCTGTTATGCTATATTTGTTGCCTTGAAGTAGGCAGAACTTGTTTAACAGATCTCCTTGATGTTCTTGCTCTCCTGTTGGTCTTTGATTTAGTCCATGTTATATTCAGCAGTCATTTAGAAAAGCAAATATACTTGAAAAAGAAGCTAATAACCCAAACCAGCTTTTTTCCCCCTCATTCCAACTGTTACGACCTTAATGCAGATATTTTTAATTAAAGGAAGTAGTGTGATAAGCTGGGTGTGGGACATTTTTTCAGCTTTCATGATGTTGATGATTCGGCAGTGCTGTTCTTTCAGGCTTTCACTGTGGCAGAACAGAACCTGTCTTCCAAAGGCCAGACCAGGAACCAAAGGAATGTGTGAATTAAATGACTGCCACTGGAGTGCCAAAGCTGTGAAACAGTAGTGTTAGCACTTACTGATTCTGGGAAGCATGCAGCCTGCTCTGAGGCAGGTCAAGTATTCAGTCAATTTTTCTTTTCTCATTTTTATGCAGTAATTACTTTTTTTCACTGACAGACCTGAATTTTGAGCAATTATTGTCATTTAAGAATCAAATAAAAGATTTATTTTCCTCAGGTTTGGCTTGGTTATTTAAAGGCTCATACCCAGTGCCAGCACTGGGGTTCAAGAGAGCACCCTGTGTTTAATGCCTTTGGTAGAAAATCATTTGGGAAAAAAAAAACAAAAAACTTCACAGACAAAAGTACTAAATGATATTAACTTCCCCAAGATATCTGGAAGTAGTTTTGGTTTTGATTAATTTTGAATGGTGCTATTCTATTTCTGCAGGTTTGGAGAAATGAACTACATTTCTTCCATTATCAAGAACAGCATTTTGGTAGATTGGATACATACCGTACACTTAAAATGCCAGTGGGAGTTGCTTTTATTGCTCCTAAATGACTGTGGATCATTAAATTATTGATTGCTGCTTGTACTTAATATTTATGAAGGAGATTCATCTTTCTGTAATAAGAAATTTCTAGAGATGCACAACTTCTGTTTCCTTTTACTTTTTATAGTCATTGCTCAGTCAGGACTGCTCAACATTCACACCCATGTTATATTCCTGCACTTTTCCAGCCTTTTTTTTTTTTACCCACTGTGTTTGTGGGCTGAAATAGTTCTGCTAAGGAATTAGTTATTTAAATGATGACAGGCTGTGTTAAGTAATATGCCAGCCTATGAGCCATCATTAAAATTTTGGTTTTGTGTCCAAGGCAAAATGTGCTACATGGGAAGAACTATTAATTATCTGCAGATATTTTGGATTCATGTCTAATATGCACATTGCATACTTGCCATATTAACAATGAGAGAGCCCAAATCTGTATTAGAGCTGGGCAAAACATTTGATCTTGTTTTAATTACAACATGACTTTCTTAAGTGAAAAGTGTTAGCAGAACATGTCTATTCTGTTAGAGATGAGGAAGTGCTTCTGAGAAATGTGTCCCTTATGGGGCTCAAACTGAGCAGCACTGGAGCCAAACATCCAAAGGAAGAACTGGGAGTTCCATTATTACAGACCTTAAAAATTAGAATAGGCAAAGCAAGATAATACCTCCTAGAGCTGAAAAGCAGAAAGGAAAGCACAACATCTCAATCCAAGTACATGAGGAGTGCTATGAAGAAAGCTGCTAGCCTGTGCTTCCAGCTGGCATAAATTTGTTTGGTCAGTGTTATTTTAAATGGCTTTTTCTTTTTGTTTTAATTTCTTTTTCTTTTTTAAGAGGCACATTTTCTTGAAGGTTATTTTCATAGTGATTCTTTGCCTTTTCAAAGTACTATATTTTTTGTGAAAAATTTTAAACACTGAAAATGATTTTGTGTTTCTGAACAGCAAAAGAGTTGTTTCCTGCTGTTCTTGCCCTTGTTTGTGTGTTTTACCATTTGGAACAGAAAATTAAAGAGGAAAAAAAGAATCAGTTCTGATTAGAAAGATGGAAAGATTTCACATTTTTCTCACAAACTTACGGTCTTTTTCTGAAAATGGTGTGGCTTTTGGATAAGTCCTTACACCTATAGGTAGATAAAGATGTTTACTATGTGTTTGCCTTTTTATGGCACATTGTATGCTTGCACAGATCCTGTGTAGATCCTTTCTCCACTTCTGCACATTACTGCTTTTGAGTGTTTCAAAACTTGGTACTGACCAAACCTAAGGAGGTTGAATTACAGAGGATGATGATAGAGTTTGATAGAGGACTTCCTTCCTTACCATCCACCCCACATCACACCAAGCATCGGAACATCGCTCCACATGAAGACCAAAATTATAACAGATGCAGTGGGGAACAGTTTGCATAAGAGCTTTATTTGACTTTTAAAATGGTAGATTAGGAGGGTATTAGTTTGGCAGTTCAGTTGGAGAAATGGAGGACCAGTAATAGAACTGCAGAGATTTTTTTTTTTTCTCTGTTTTAGATTTCCATTATATGATGGTATGAATGGACTAACTAAAGCTTGGAAGCAAAGGCCAACTGACTTTTTTAGCTACACTGCCAGTAGTATCCATGTTCAGGGTTCCAGCTAATAAAAGGCAGAAGCATCACAGACTCTCCCAACATATCACTATATATCAGTTTCCTCAAAATAATAAGAAACTTCCCTGCTTTTTTTAATATCCACTGGAATAGCTACTAAACTCTGGAAAGCACTGTTACTAGACAGATGAATCTACCATGCCCTGGATAACTGAGATACTGTTTCTTGAGGGAATGGTGTCTGCTGTTGTAAGGTTATATCTGCGATTTTTTCCTCTCCATTTTGACAGCATATTTTGCATATTTTAGAAACAAACTTGGTCTGGTTTATCGAGCAGCATCAAATCACACCACAGCTTATATTGAGTTTGACATGATGTGACATATTGTGAAACAATTGCTCAAAACCTCAGATTGTATCACAAGATTTTTTTTTTTAAATTTTTTTTTTTTTCCATTTTGCTTCCATCCACATTTTCTCTCCCTTCTCTAAGCTGGGGGATCTCTGTGCAATGTTGTTAGAGCTGAGTATGAAATCTGGGTACAGGACGTTCTTCGTACAGCACATGCTTACCCTTTTCAGACAGGAAGCCAGCAAGCACATCTCCATAAACAATGTGATGGTACCAGTTAAAGCTGTGTTGCTCTTTCTTGCCTGCAAGCCTATATCTTGTCAAATCACTACATACTTCAGCTGGGGAAGCCATGACTAATGAAAAATGAATTAATGGTTTGAGAGCTGCAATACAGTGAGTTTATTGCTGTACGTCGCTGCAATTTTTGTTTGGAGGCACAGAAGCATGTTTTATTATATACTGAATGCACACTTCTGTTCTATTTTTGCCTCCATTAATTCATTGCTGTTCCATATTTCACTTCAGCTTTCTCACAGGAGGTGTTACACCTGAATCCAAAGCAGCCCAAATGTTATCTGGATTTTTCCGGTTTTCTGCCTTTTGTTTTCTGAGTGTTGTAATGTTGCAAGTGCTATGTCATCGATAATGTAATCAACCAAGAAAAACAGGACCTTTCCCTTTTGTGAAAGTCACATTTGTCATTGGACTGATGACTATGTATCCATTTCTTTCTCTCGGTAGATGTGCGTCCTGGATACTGCTTCTCTTCTCTGACCAATGGGCGCTGTGGCAATCAGCTCCCGCAGCCTTTATCCAAAATGCAGTGTTGCTGTGACAGTGGCCGATGCTGGTCTTCTGGTGCAGCTGCCGCTCCTGAAATGTGCCCCATCAGATCCACTGGTATGAACCCACCTGTATTCTTATGAGCGTGGTTGAACACTGAATTAGGCAGTGATTTTCTTTTATCAGTAATGTTCTCATTAAAGAACTATACAGAATGGTTGAAGCTGGAGGGCACCTTGGGAGATCATTTAGTGTAAACCCCCCTCTCAAAGCAGAGCCTCCTGTGGCAGATTGCTCAGGACGCCAAGGAGGGTAGGCCAAGCAAACATAAAGTATTTTATCTGTTGCTAATTTATGTTTTGTAGCCTGGCTGTTCCAGCCTTACCTGATTCAGATGTTGTTTTGACATCCTCTTCAGACTCAAGTTACTTCCTCCAGAGCCTTCTAAGAGATTCTTATTCCCTCTGTGGTTTCATTCTCATTGGAAAACTGACCTTTCCTTCCTCTTATGTCTAACTTTCTGAGGTGCCATTTATTTCCTGAAGCTTGACACAGAACATGATTTCTGTCTGCTCCCAGAATGTGCTGTACTTTATCGCCTCCCTGTGTATTGAGATCCCCAGATAATGTGAGGTTTGAGTTTAGAGAAGATGGTGAGCAGATTGTGAAACTAAGTGTGAAGGAGCAGAGGAAAGATGTTTTTGAGATTTTTTAGGACTGGAGACGTAATGAAATGCTTTAGAAAAGAAGAATACAAGAAGCTTAAGGACTGACGGGAGGAACTCAAGGGAGATGCAGAGTTTAGGAAGGAATGGGGGTCATAACACTATAGCAGTGTAACTCTGAAGAAGTTGTCAGTGTGTTTATTCTTGTTTTTAATCCTTTGAGTGAAATGCGTAATACTGGAGCAAAGTTCTATGAAGGAAGTCTCTTCCTAGTTCTGTCACTATCTCAATAATATCTAAACATGTTAAATGTCCAAAACTGACTAGAATAATGCTAACAAAATAGTGTAATCTATTGATGCTCCTCTGAAATAGGAAGACAAGGAGAAAGCTTTCAATCTTAACATAGTCCTTGTTTTCTTTACACACTTTCTGATTATTCATATCTAACTGGTGAATAAACTGGGTGGAAAAGTGAAGTAATTTGGCCAAGGCTGCAGACTGAGACGTGGTGGAGACTGAGCTAGAACCCAGGACTTCCTGACTCATAAATCCATGCAATGTCTTCCAGATCATGGTTACATGTCACATTTTTTTTTTCTGACCTAGGATATAAATTGAGACTGTAAATTACTCTTTTCAAAAGTGCTCTGAAATTCTTTGAAAGGCCTTACATGTATGTAAGGTATTGCTGTCATTATTTGATCAAGTTCAGTTATTCCTTAATGTATCCTGAGAAGGCAAGATGAGGAATTTAGAGCTGTCAGTGGCCCAAAGTCTCTCCAACTCTGAGATGGAAATTTACTGAAATATAAAGCGGAGCGCTAGCTGCATAATGTAACCAAGCGGTTGCATTTTCAATGTGGGCAGCAGACCCAGATGTTACTATAAAATGGGCTGTTTATTGCTAGAAATTATACATGGAGATTGAAGTTGCAATAAAAAAGGCTTACGCGGTATTTCTTTGCAATAATTGTTTATGTGGAATGACAGGGTTCACCGTTGACACTATAAATACTTTAAAAGTGGTATCTCAGGCATCCAGCCGTGTGTGTGTGTGTGTGTGTTCAATTCTCAACTCAGCAGTCCCTTCACGTGTGCTACTTCCATTCAACCGATGGGCAGCCCCGAGGCTGTGATTCCTTTTTGCATGGAAGGCCTTGACTCCTGGTGAATTGGTTTTGGATGATTGGGTATTACCAATGTAGAGTAAAAAAAGACAGACAGTATTGTTTCTTTCACAACTACTGATCAGTGGGTTTCAGAGAATGTGTGATTAGAAAATAGACTATTAAAACCACCATCGTTAGCAAACATTTGCATATTGGAATTTGTGTGTGTGTGTATACAGACACTGTTTCTTCTGAATGTCTCAGTTTTGTCACAGGTAGACCACTGATTGAGAGCAGATTCAGCTTACGTGTCAATAGGCAAAATAGAAAGCTAGGAAAAAATAAACAAGATAGAATACATAATACAATGAAATCTTCTTGGGAATGCTTTAAGGTTAAAATCACTCTAAGAAACAATAGAGGGAAATGCAGTGACACATGAAACAAACTGATCACCTAAAAGCATTCAAATAAATGCAAAGATCACAATTGGGAAAAGCAGAAGTTTAGACTACCATGTTTATTTAACAAATCCTCTGTGATTCAGGAAGAGTTTCTAATGTGTTTTACAGGTGGAAGTAGAAGTGAAGTGAAAGTGTGGAAGGCTGAAATATCCAGCTTAGTTCACCCAACACTGAATTTATTTTTCAGTTCTCATTTTTTATATTGTTTCAGGAATTCATGCATCTCTGTAGCATTTTGCTTTTGTTATATAATTCCTCTCCCTTGTTGTGCCATAAACTTTAAAATTTCGAAGTTCAAAGATATTGGCTGCACAAATAGTTATTTGTGTACACATGAATTGTGGACATGAATTAGGTCAGTTGGAAATGTGGTCTTTAATTGTGATACTCTGCGTGCATTCTTTGGATTGCACAGTCCAAACCCACACTTCCCAAAGACAAAAGAGTCTGGGGCAGGAGGAAAAGTGGGGCAGTAGGGCAGATGCCAGTAATAGAGATAAACAATAGGAGAATGCGTAACACTCAGCATACACTGTGCTTACAGCAGAATAGATCATTTTCCCATCATCTGGGGAAGGATGAACTCGGTGTGGATCTAACTCAGTTTCTCTTTGTCTACGCTCCTTAGACTGCACCTCATTTGGTTTCTGCTTTTGTTGGCAAATTTCATTTTCACAGGGAAATAATGTTAGTGTATTCATTCTCTAACTGTTTTTGCCTCATTGCTTATATTGATATTTCTTTCTTTTAGGAGGCTAATTTTTAAGAAATCCAATTGAAGCTGAGCCTTTTCCCCTTTTCAGTATTTTTTTTTAAACTCTGTGGCAAGCTTTGTATTAAATTAGCTTGGGATCAAGTCCAGAAGTCCTTTTTTAGGTAAACTTCCTACCGAGTTCATAAAAGATTTTGCCTGAAAGCAGACAAAGTAGATTAAGATCAGGTCCCCATCTCACTGTTCAGAATGGCAGTTATGTTATCTTTTTACTAGCAGTCTTCTGACAAGTAGTATTGATATCCTCCTACGAATTAATGGCTTGATTCACAGACCAAAGCCTGTTACTATGAAAAAAACCATATAGACTCCGATTTCCAGGATTATTTAAGGTTTGTTGTTGCTAATATGAGACACTGTGAAAACGGAGAGAGTTGGATTAAATGGAAAGGCTGCAAGAGTTTAAACAACATTCATGTTTTCATGTTTCAGATGAGTATCGCAAACTGTGCACAGTGGCTGCTCTGCTGCCAGCGAGACCTGACCTTCCTCCGGGCCGTCCCGACATCATTCCTCCAGGCCGTCCTGACATCCCTCCACCACTCATTCCTGGTGTTTACCCTCCTCAACAGCCAGAAATTCTCTATCCATCTCGGGCTCCACCACCTCATGGTAAGAAAGAAATAATAAACTTTGCCTGCACCATTTGCATTTAGCTTCTTTAAAAACATGCATTTCTCAGTTGTTGGTATCTTTTGCTTACTTTATGTGGACATATAGTCTCTGGATATCCCTCCATAGCCTGGTTACCATGTATTTTACAGCAAATGTACCTCATTGGTAGTGTTTTCCGTGTTAAGACAGGATTCAAAGATTACATGCTCACTGTCTGTGCTGAGGCTTATGTATGTAGTAGTTACGTTACTATTGTTTTAAGGCTACTGTGAGCTTTGCTGCATGTCAGCATTGCGGAACGTGAATAGCTCTTTGACTAGGTTGTGATAGTTACTTACATTAAAGAGCTTGGCTGGGAGAAAGCAGATTCTTTCAGGTTGTTTTCCTCATTCTTGCTCGGCCAGGTAGGAAGCAGACAGAGATACCGACAAAGATACTAGTGTGCTGGACACTGAGGCTGACCCAACTTTTTCAGTGATGCACATGGATAGGTTAGGTTTCTCTAGGGCAAGGAGGGAGCCCGAGCAGAATGTTGATATGTTCCTTATTCTGCCCCTTGCTCAGGCAATTTACTACATGCCCATATAGTCTATGGTAGGCATGTGCCACCTGAAATAGTTTGGCATAGCCACATCCTTTTTTGCAAGTAAACACAAGCTCATTTTGCCTGTGCTCTGTGCAGATGCAGGCAGTCTCGGCTTGCACTGGCACCAGCTGAAACTATTTAGTCTTGGTTCAGCACCAAGCTGAGCTAATAAGCCTAAGAGGCAAAGCATGTTAACTCAGGCCTGACACTGCACTGACGTAGCTGCACAGCTTCTGGTCAACTGGGAGCACGGACAGAGCCAGCTTACGTCTGCCTGCCAAAGACCATACAGGCATACCTTCCAGGGTTGTCCCTGCCCTCCTCTCACTCTGCTGTCTATGAAAATGGAGATAACTGAACCAGCCTGCTAGCTCTGTGCTGCTGTATAGGCTTTCAGTAGAGTCCCTGCATTGCCGTGTACCCACTTTACCACTACGTATGAGCAGACTTGGTCCTGTTTTGTTGTGCAGAAGAAAACAGAATCAGACTTGCCACCGTGAAAAAATCAGAGGTTGCTAGCTGTTTTCAGACAGATCTCTAAGAGTCAAAGTGCTGTTTTCTCTCTCCCAATGCTAATTTTATTATGTAATTCACATTATGATGGAAGGTAAACATTGACTTTTAATGGAAAATGCTGCACAAGTTGCAGATTTTAAAAAATTGTTATGATGAACTATTAAAATATTTTTCCAACTCTGCTTTTTAAGTGATCTTGCCGGTGAACTTCACTGACTATTGCCAACTGTTCCGACATCTCTGCCTTAATGGGCGCTGTATTCCCACTCCTGGGAGCTACCGCTGCGAGTGCAACAAAGGATTCCAACTGGATGTTAGAGGGGAATGCATCGGTATGTGGTTTTCTGCTGTAAATCAGAGAAGAGAATTTCATTTTAAATTCTTTTCCACACAATGTAATAATGCTGAGTTCTTAAATAAAACAACCCCCCCTCCAAAAAAACACCCCAGTGAATAGGCTTCCAAGAACTAATTGTTTTATTTTACAGCAGTTTTGCCTTTAAGACAGTATTTAACAAATCTTGTAAAAAAAAAAAATTATGCGGAGTAAGGGTTTCTTTACTAATCTGTGACTATAATGTGTTTATTAGTGATTGAAAATGACCTCTTTAAAATGCTAACAGCTCTTTGACTATGCAAATAACCTATTGTTTAAAAAAAAAAAAAGCAATCATGATCTTAGCCTTAGTAAGATTTAGAATCATAGAATGGCCTGGGTTGAAAAGGACCTTAAAGATCATCTAGTTTCAAGCCCCCTGCTGTGGGCAGGGTTGCCAACCACTAGAGCAGGCTGCCCAGGGCCCCATCCAGCCTGGCCTTGATTGCCTCCAGGGATGGGGCATCCACAGCTTCTCTGGGCAACCTGTGCCAGTGCCTCACCACCCTGTATGAAGTCCTCTTTAAGTTCGTCGGGAGTATCTTGTTGGGCTCTTGAGCCCTTTAGCTTTGGAATTTAGCCAGAGCTCAATGATAGGAGCAAGGATTAGCTGTCTGTTATATGCAAGATTTTGCTTCTGTCAAAATCTGTGTCTCAAGTGGGGCTGGGAATGTGGAGGTGTGGGATTAAGGTCTCTACCTCTTGCACATGCAATATCTTGTCTTGTTGAGTGCTCCTTTTCCACAGCTCCTGCTTAGCTTAGAGCATGGGATCCTTTTACTGGGAATTCAGTGGTGTCCCCTTTCCTTTCAGATTGAAGCACACTATTTCTCCAGCTACAAAACAATAAAATACACCTATAGACCCAAATATCTTCCAACGAATGTCTTAATAAAAATATATTGTCTGTGTTTTACAGATGTTGATGAATGTGAAAAGAATCCATGCATCAGTGGAGACTGTGTGAACACCCAGGGATCCTACATATGCCAGTGAAATATCAGAGCACAGCAACTAGAACAGAGTGCCGAGGTAAATTATGGTTTTACAGACACATCTGTACTATTGTATACATACCAGGAAGGAAAACAGTTTTTAAGCAAAATTTAGCAGATGTGTTAAATATGAGGATTTTAAAAAAAAATAAACCAGATATGGCAGTAAAAATGATTAACCTGCCTGAGCTGACTGTTCACAGACCGAGTTATGAAGAAAGACATTTTGTCTTGTGCTGAAAGTATCTTGGCAACATTTGTGGCCTTGAAGTAAAAAAGACATCTTTTTTTTTCTTTCTTTTTTTTTTTTTTTTATTTTTTTAAACTATTGAGACATTTTTTCTTTTGTTTCTTGAGGATCTTAAGGACAATTAAACATCCCTTCTTTGGAGAAACCCTTTACCTATAAAAGACTGTTAAAAGACTAAGAGAGGTTGGGGGAATGATAAGTCTTCCAGTGGGTAAATATAAGAGTACAGTGCCCATGTGTTATCCCTGCCCATTCAGAGAAAGAACTAAATATAGATTATAGCAATGAAAACTTAAAGAAGGTATGGAGAAGTAGTGCAGCATTGGGAAGGTCTAGGTGGGGACGCTGTAGAATCTCCAGTATTGGTGTTTTGAAGACCAGGCTCAACAATAGTCCTCATGGTCTTCATCCTGCCTTCTGTGGGAGTGGGGAATGCATAGCTCCTCGGTGGTCAGCTCTCTGTCAGGGTTCCGTGGCTCCCAAACTGTCCTGGGCTGGGAATTAGACTGTAAAGGTGGATGCAGTCCTTTATGGTTAAGTCATAATGAGAAACTTCTGTCCAGAGAAGGAATGACTACTTTGATATTCCATAAGAAATGAAGCATCTAAATGAAACAGGATGTTTGAATGCTCAGAGTCCCAGCTTGTCTTCATATTTTGCTTTCTGCTCTAAGAGGAGGGTTCCTTGAGCATGCCCTCATTCTGAAAGAGAGAGCTTCTAAAAAGTCAGAAGAAAGCTCTCTGTATTAGTGTGCAATTTTTTTTCCTTCCCTTTGTGAATCAGAAAGGTATTTGTGGTACAGAAGCTTACTCCAATCCAGGAGGACATGCAGAGCCAGCGCCACTGATGCATGTTGCTGGGAGTATTTGACCTAATTGCTGCCAAACAACCATGTTGCGGAAGCATCTTCATAGTTCAGCTGACTAGTGGTGAAGGAGTGCTGAAGTGGAGTCTCAGTGGTGATGAATTTACTCATGAGTCATTTTTGTCACACGCTTTTAATTTGACTGACTCATTACAGAAACACATGGTTGTCAGAAGCCTAGTAGCTTAATGGCATTAAAGTGTGGTCACTTAGCAGTTGCTTTGCAGTCGATGGGAACTGTGCTTGCTTGACAGGCAGTTCAGAAAATGCTATAATGTGCAGAATCTTTGTTTTCTGAAGGAATTTTTGGGACCAGTTTAGGGAAAAGAAGAAGGCTAGTGGGGTGCATTTGGCAAAATATGCGTATAGCACTGGTGCCTGCCAAAGTCAGCATTTGCTGTAAAATTACTTCGCATGACTACTTTGTATATTGAGGTTTTATTTTATGCATACACAAATGTGTCTGTGCTGATACGCTTTTGCAAATGTATTCCTTACGTCCATTCTTGAAAAATGAAGTCTCCATAATGACCAGATGTTTATCTATTCCTTGCTCTGAGGTTCCAGGGGAGGCTTTTTTTCTGCATAATGAGTCTGGTAGGTGACTGATGAAACATTGCAGTCAGTATTGCAAGCTACTGATCCAACTGTTATAATTCTAGTAGGAGTTTGGCTGAATTAATTTGTTAATTGGAGACATAGATGAATAAGGTTGTCATATTAGGATTAGTAGTCAAAACAAAAAAATACTTTTTAATTGCAGAAGAGGACATGTAAAATGAACTTCAAAAAAAGTGAAATTTTAATGAAGATTAGCTATGAATGCATGGGAGTCAAAGCTTCAGTAGCTCAGTGCTTACTATAATCTACCCGACATTTCTTAGAGGAGTAGGTCAGACCTTATTTGGGGATGGCAGCAATTATGGACGTATCACTGAGAGGGGAGCTTTGAGTTTTGCAAGTTTGTCTGAGGGGGGAAAAAATAATCCACAATGTTATTTCATAATTTGAAAAACATAAACTAGTGGTGAGTCTCCGGTCAGCTGTGTGTATGTAAAGAACAGTGAGATTCTGTGTTAATTTTCTGCACCATGATTTAGACAGCATCAGATGCATAAAAGTACAAATCATAATGAACTCTAAAAACTGAAAGGCCAGAAAAATTTCGAGATGCTGTAGCATTTCTGCCTGTCCTAAGGAAGAAAGCAGGTGGAGTAGCTGAAGCCAGGCTCAGGTATGACAGAGTGCCACAAAAGCGCGGGGAAAGGGACTGAGCAGAGAGAAAACTCACTTCTGTTCATTGGTGATCGATGATGCTTGTTTATCAAATGAGGGAAGGTTTATCAAGCCTGAACACTTTTGCTGGAAGTCAAGAGGGCTGCAAGCTGCCGCTGCAGTGAGCTGTCACTTGAGCAGCTCTTGTCTCTGCTGGCCTAGTTGCTTGCTTGCAAGACAGTTCTTTGCAGGGATTTCTTAGTAGCTTCCCAGAACTACCGCACTGCCAAGAAGGCAAATACAGGTTCACAATTTTGAGAGGCATCGGTTCCCCCTCAGACAGGTGTCTAGAGAGCAGGGGTGTTTGGGAGGACACCCTGTGCTCTGCTTCTTCCTGAAGCACAGCAATGCACTTCTGCGGAGAGGGCCTGGGGAAGGGCACCCCCAGGGTATTTGGGAAGGCAGCGTGGTTGCACGATAGATAGGTCTGCACGGGCTGGTTGAGATCTCTGTGAGCAGAGTCCCCTGTGTGCAGGAATCTCTGGGAGATGGTCCAGGCCTTGATGGAGAACACTGAGCAATCTGAAAAATGTCTAGACAGTCTGTCTCAGCATCTCCTCTCCCTTCGTTCGGAGGGGAGGGAGAGCTGCCAGCCTTGTGTGATATCACTATTCAGGTCCTCCAGAGCACTTGCCAAGCACCTCCTGCAGAGAGAGGGAAATAAGGAGCTGATGTTTCAAATATAAAATAAGCAGGAGAAACATCTTCTGAGGTGGGAAAGTCTCAAACTTTCCTGTTATCTTACAAAGCAGCAGCAAAAGACAAGCTTCCCCCATCTGCCCTTCAGTAGTTAGCTATTGTTAAGTTAAACTTCAGCAAAAATATTTTCATGATGACCAAAAATGCGAAAAAACAATTGAAAGGGTCTGATTCTTGTTTGAGCAAGCTGCAGGGTAATGTTCACTGAAATTCTTTCACAGCAACTTGAAATTTCAAGCTGATGAACATTTTCCACCCTGTAAGGCTTAGTTATGGAAATCAAAATAAAGAATTTTTCAGGTGAATATAGTTTCCATGTAGGGTTAAGCTTAGGGGAAGGGGAAATGGGAAAAATTCCTCTTGAGTATAAAAAAAAAAACCCCAGAATGTTATTTTTCTTTTTGGTTGGCTTTCAGACATTGATGAATGTTTACAGAACGGTCGTATCTGTAATAATGGACGATGCATAAATACAGATGGCAGTTTTCACTGTGTGTGTAATGCTGGCTTTCAAGTGGCAGCTGATGGGAAAAACTGTGAAGGTAAGACTTTTCTGAAGTTACTCCATATCAGTAACTACAGTTGCAAGAGGTTATTCACGTCAATGAAAAATAAAAGGACCTCGGGTTGGAGGGGGGAAGGGAAGGAACAAGGAATCAAATTTCTAAATACCTTTTGCTGTATCTGGGAGGGCAAGTAAACTGTCTTTTGCAGCCAGTTCTGGAGCCTTGGCTTGGCAATCCTCGACGGGATGTCTGTCCAGCAGGAGAAATAGCACATACCACTATCACAAAATGCAGTTTCTTTGATGGGAGTGGTACATTTTAAAACGGCGCACAAGTCACATGCTGCCTGATTTTACTGTGTGTTTAACAGCATGCTTTATGGGATCTTACTGGGTGACTAGCAATGTGTTTTATGTGGATGCAGTCTGGTTTGACCCATAAAAACTGTTTTAAGAAAAATTTGTAAACATAATTGATGTGTTCCTACCTCCCAGACCTTTAGTAAAGGGGGGAAAAAAGAAGAATGTTCTTTATCATGCTTCCCAAGGTCCTTGGGAGGGTTCCCAATGATCTATTCATACGTTAAAGGAATTTCAAGCACTGTTCTTAGAAACATTTTTGGCAGAATATTATCTCAGTGATTCAGCTCAAAGACTTAATGCCAAAATTCCTGGTTGGGATAGATACACGATTTTTTTTTTAAATCATAAATTATTTTTGTCTGACTTAGCCTGTAAGTAAAAAGAAAACACACCATGTCTAGAAGTGTAATTTCTGTCCAAGACAGCTGCAATATTAAGGAAAATAGCACGATTCCGAATATATTGTAATGTCATTATGATCCAGTGATTTTATGTGCTAGTAGTGATTCTGTTAATCCTTGGTAGAGACAGACATTTTAAGACTCTGTTTTTCCTGACTTTTTCAGATACAGTTTAGCACTATAAGCGGCTTTTAAAGTACCTTATTATGGAACTATATTGACTAAATATATTTGGAAATGAATCTATTTTGGAAAAAAACTCGATTCTGATTTCTTCCTTTCCCACCAAATACCATGTGCTAATAGTAATAAGAAGCAGGACATCGGTAGTCTGGTAAAACATTTTTAATTCCATGGCAGATGTTGCCAGAATGTCTGTTGCATCCACTTATGAAACAGTTTCATCTCTGGCATTGTAATGCATTGAATTTTGTTCTTAGGAGTACATGTGCACACACAATAATCAGTAAAGACCATGGCATTGTGCCATCCCTTAATGTAACTGTGTAATGTCCTTTAGATGAAACTGGTAAATTGTGCTGATTTTTTTTTTTTTTTAATGTAACATCCAAAACTGATTTCATTTGTGCCAGGACTGAAATAAATACTAAGAGGTATATAAAAGCTTACTCAAAGCAAGCACAGAATTCCCTGTACTTGCCTTTTTTTTTGGTGTTAGTAACTGTGCAGGGTTCAGAATAGCAGTGTCTGGGACCTCCACCTTTTCCTGTTTGAATCCTTCATGCTATGCCATTAGGTCAGAGGGTGAATAATGCTAGTATGAAGCTATGGTTAGTACGTACCCTGCTATGTCACCTGTCATGCTGAATCCAAGGAAAGGGTAGGTTTTATTTTAAATGGACGTTGATGGTGAAAGTGCCCACAGAATGCATGCTTGACCACAGTGCTGGAAAGTCTCCCACATCATCAATCTTAGACTCATCCAATGGAGGTTTTCACTCCAAACACAAATGCCCACTGCTCCACTTTTGGTGTTCTTAGTAACATAAAATTGTGTTTACCATTCCAAACACTAGGCTGCTTCTCACTTTTTTGGGGTTTTTACCAACTGGCAGTTCATAAGCTGTCCAGTTTCTCATCTGTTTTTCATTCTCTCTGCTCTTTTTGAATGCATACCTTTATATGTTAATGATTAGTTGTGAAAAAGTGGAGTTATTGCTTTGACACCTCCTCTAGGACAGTGCAGTAGGTCCCATCATATGCTTCTGATTATCATATGTGTCTGCCAACTAAGAAAGGAATTAAGGTTTATCTTTTAGATGTAGCTAGTAAGAATTATTTTACTTAAACATTATGAGCATTATGCCTGTTATGTACACTTTCAGATATGGATGAATGCAGCATAAGGAACATGTGCCTCAATGGGATGTGCATCAATGAAGATGGCAGTTTTAAATGCATTTGTAAACCAGGGTTCCAGTTAGCATCTGATGGACGCTATTGCAGAGGTGAGCGCAATAAATTATGGATTCCCAAAGCATGTGAGTCATATCCCTCTGGTAGCTTCAAGAGTTGCCTTATTTCCTTACAGTGATCCTTGGGGACAATAAATACTGGGCAGAGTTTCTTGACAGATATGCTTTTTTAATCATCTAGAATGATTTGTCGTTGTGCAAGACAGTACTCAGTCTTCTCCACAGTGTTGAGCAACTGCCCTGCCCAGCCAGTGGGAAATATTCTTTGATCAAGGACTGTATGATCTGACCCAGTTAAAATCCAGTGGGTTTTGCCTATGAAGTCTTCTGCATTTTTGGCTCCAGTATATCTCACATTTTGTGTATGGCCTTTCAAAGTTTTCTGCCTTTGACCACCCAAACATCCTGTCTCATTGCCGTCTTTGAGTTTTTCTCCCATTCCTGCCTCGGTGTTCCTAGTCAATACAGCATCTCTGAGGAGTACCCAGTACCCTGTGCGACTGAGATGCAGACGTGAGCACCACAGCAAGATTGCTTTTTCCATTTGCTGCACTAGTTCAGCACTACCCCCTGTGGGAGACGCTGCAGTGTTCTGGTTCCTAGTTATGTCATCAGAGTTTCCGTTCAGTCCCATCAAGAACTGGAAGTTTTGTGCATATAAATCTTCATGTTTCAACAAGTTTTATAGGCACAAAGCAGAAGGTGAAATAAGGAATAAACAAGTGCTGGGCCAAGTTACTTACAGTTTTTCTTTTGAAAAATTTACCATATTTTAACTCTTGAAATCAAGGCAGAAAAAAGTGCTTGCATACACTTTGTCAAGTTAAAAAAAAAAGTCACTCTGGATTACACAGCAGCATCTTGTTGCAGACCAGGAACAAAAGTAAATGTTTGAATAAATAATTTGGTTTTGAGAGTTACTGTCATGAAAGATGAATTAATTTGGATCCTGTTGCTTCTTGAACACTGTACCAGTCTTAGATCTGAACTGTGTGGTGTCTAGACTTAGACTTTGGATCCAAACCAGACCAATCAATCCAGTAAAACATCGAGAACTTCTCTTGCATTTGTTAGCTTTTGCACTAGGTGTGCAGGACAGTGCTACCCAGCCTTCAGGTAGGGGAATCATGTATTTCTAATGAGAGATGACCCCATTCTTGCTTTGTAATAGGGTTGTTTTGATTTGGAGAATGAATTGTTCTTTAGTTTCCCAACGGAACAAATGTGTGGATCCATACCAGTGCCTCCTTACCTTAACAGCTACTGGCTATGTTGGCTGCAGCCTTCACACACCCTCAGCTTTATTTCCATTCTTACCTGTTTTCCAAGTGGTAGGTGTATGTCTGTGCTTTGCCAGAGCTTATTTTCCAGCTGGTCCGTGTGTGGGATGGCAGTGAGAGTTGGTCTCAGACATAGCAGGGAAGAACTCAATGCCCATCAGGCCTTGGCACATCAGCCAGTCATGTTCTCAAAGACCACTGGCTGCTCTCTGTGTCATTAGCAGGGATGCGACTCACTGATGCAAGTTCAGCCCAAATGCTTGTCTTGATTTTTGCCTTGAGCATCTTTTGGTATTTTTTCTTTTCTTCTTCTTTTTTTTTTTTTTATTTTTTTTATTTTTTTACATCAGTATGTGCACTGAAATGCCATCCAAGAAGATGGTATGTAAATTGCTTCAGACTAGTTAAAAACAAATGATGCTCAACTTCACAGCATCTGTTACATGCCTCCTGGCTAAACAGGAGTATGGATAGAGCCAAAAATGGGTTTCTGGCCCTAGAGAAATGTTACTTCTGTGCATCAAAGGAAGAATATTTGAAAATTATCCAAAATTGCAGGCAACTCAACTGATTCCTACTGAAAGTTGGAACAGAACTTATAGTAAAATGAAGGATTTCTCCCACTGCTTTTCAACACTTACCGTAAGCCTTGTTCTCTATGAATGAGCATGCAAACATTCATTGTGTATTAAAATTGCTACTGGGTCAAAATCAAACCAGATTTTGAGACCCTGACACCCAGATTACAGTTTTTTCCAACTTCGTATTTGTCTCCTTTCTTCCACTTGCCTAAAGTATCATGAAATAATTCCCAGGAATGCAGTGGCTAGAGAGAGCACAACTCTCTGTTAAAATTCTCCAGTCATGTTAATAAAAGTTTAAAAGATTGATCTTTAATTATGTCTTTTCCTGTACATTTTAATGTTTATCTTTATTGAGTCCTTTCTGTACACACCACGTGTACAGGGTAAGTAACTTCTGTCCTACAGAACGGTTAGGCTTTGAAATACTCATTGTTCACACTGTGTATCCTGAATTTGTTTGTGAAGTGAATGCATTAAGATCTTACACAAGCTTAAACTTTAAGCTCATGCTTGCACATGCAGTTAGTGCTCATGCATGTTGGGAATGTGTGTATGCACAAACTGACATTTCTGCAGCAAATTGGCTACCTGCCTGAGCAATTTTGATGTGGAATTGAACATGTGTTTTTGCCAAATTCTTTAGGGGATCAACAAAGGAATATAAGAATTGCAGCGTGCAGCACACTCCTCCTATAAACATCTTATTTGATGCACTCTAAGCTGAATTTTGAACTACTAAGAAGACTTTCCAACCCAAAGTTGGGGATACTGTCATTGACACTTAGTTCCATAAAACTGGAATTTATGTATAAGTACAGGGCATATGCTTTGCTGTCTGGTAAAAAATTCCACTAAGGCTTTATGAAGTAACGTGCCAAAAAAGAATGTTACACCATAGTCTTGCATATTCCCTGTAATACAAGACATAGTAAACTTATTCACCATTAGCTGCTTTTGCTGATGATTTGCTGATGATTTTTCAGAAATACTTACATCAGGCAGGCAGAGGTTTAAAACATTGTTTGTGTTCCATACATTGTTTCATTTTTAGACCAAACAGGAATTCTGCAAATTGAAAGCTATTGCAAGGCAACTGAAAGTGGCAGTTTAGTAGTCTGAGTAAATTTTTCCTGGTTAAAATTAGAGAACTTCATGTACCCAGCTGGCACTACTGAGCAAGCTAAGCAGAAAAGGCAAAAACTCATTGGACATGGAGAATGAGTCCATTAGTTGGTTTTCCAGAACCAAGTTGAGGCATTCTGGCAAAAGTCAGAAAAACGAGTATTTTTGAAGTTGTCCAAATGGCGAGTTTTACTACAGAAGACAGCGGAGTCTTGTCAAGGTTAGAAATTTGTATGTCATGTTTGCATGTGCAGTTGATTTACAGGGTGGAATCTCAGCCCTGGTAAAACCAGAGGCTTTTTACCCCATCTTTACTCGAGCCAAGTTTTCAGATGATCTGTGCAACTCTAAGTGACCCACTTTACCTTTCTATAAAATATCTGTAACGGTATTTTCAACATGTTTGTAAATTGGTGCAAAAGAAAATGAATTGCACATTTCAGCCCTTATTAGCTTACAAAATCTTTTAAAAAATGGACTACAGGAAAAGGAAAAAAAGTACCTTTGCCTTTCTGTTTCTATAAGTAACCTTAAAAAAGGAAAGTTTCTTGTTTTTTTTATAATGAGAACTTGTATCTGTCAAAGGAGTTCAGTGTTGTCTGACGAAATAACTGTCTACACTGTTAAATAGTATGGGCACATTTTGAAGCCCCACCTCTGGTTTTACTTACACTGGATAAATTTCAAGTGGGAAGAGCATTCAAGATTTGTCTGAAACAGAACAAAAGATTGCAGAATGAAGTAGAAATGAATTGAGTGCATGTACTTAAATATAACATCTATTTTAAAATGCAGTTTGAAAAAGGAATCTTGGATCATGCAAGCCATGTTTTATGCCAAACACCACAAACTAAGTAAAACACAGAGGTGTTTCACTCTCAATTTGCCCTTTTAAGGTCAGAAAAAAGGAAATTGTCACACACACTGTCTCTTGTATATATTATGGAGAGTTGCTATGAAGTGATTATTTTATAAAGGTTATACATAATTCCAAGCAATATTTTAAACACTCCTCTTCTTAATTACTTACAAAATAATGGCATGCTCTCTGTATCTAGACAATGGTCTTACTATTAACAGGATATGCAGCCTATGTATTTTTTTTACTAATTTGACATCCCTTTGTGATAGTCTAATATTATAAGTCTTCATTCTTGTATTTCATTGCTAAAGGCCTTATTGTTCAATGTACCATTGTTGGGCAAAGATAGTAGCTTGTGCTCAGCAGTTGCTCAGGGCTCAAATCATTAACAAATTCCTTTCAAAACTAGAGTGCAATCTGTCCATTGAAAGTTTATAAAATGGGCTGTAATGAGCATCTGATAGGAAAACCCGATTGTGATGCAGATCACCAGAGCGACACTACGTGCAGGCAGGGTCTGACTGTGGACATTCAGATACGCTTCCAAAAACTGAACCTGCAGCAGGAGGAAGGGAAATTCTTTGGTGAAGGCATCTCGTATTGGGGGTGAAAGACTCAATTTGCTATCTGGACTGATTTCTTACAGCATGAACTAACTGTTACACAGAGAGGGAATGCCCTGTTACACACTACGGAAGTCCTTTGTCTTAGCAGTCACAGTTTCCGCCTTCCTCCAATTATGTTTTTGTGTGAATGACCCTTAAATTGGAATATGTACCGCTTGGGAACAAGTTGGGAAAATGTAGTCCCTTTTCACTCTCCAAGGAGTGTGAAATTGTTTTATTCTGTATATTTCCCCTGAATTTTGCATTTTCTTTTTCCATTTCACAGAATGAATTATTTGTTATTCCTAATAAGACCTTTACTTGAACTAGTTTCCATTTACACTTGATATTTTACTATACAATACGTTGTAAATAAGGTGCGCAAATGCAAGTTTCAGACAGACATTGAACACTATGTAATTTAATTTCTAATAAAGCTCATTTTATTCTCCAACAGACATTGATGAGTGTGAGACAGCTGGAATATGCATGAACGGACGCTGTGTGAACACTGATGGCTCTTTCAGATGTGAATGCTTCCCTGGCCTTGCAGTAGGACTGGACGGACGCGTATGTGTCGGTAAGACAATCTTAATGTGTGGCGAGTCACAATTAACCAATATCAAGGCATTAATGCTAGACTGATGGACACATCAAATTTGAATGTAGAATTTACCATTTTTTACCATTTAGAATTTACCGTGTAGAATTTACCTTTTTTTTTTTTTTTTGACACTTTTGAACTGGTGGGTGGTAGTTATATTAGGGGATATTGATAGCTCTAGGATATTTACTGTAATAGCCCATTTTGCTCTTTTTTATTTTCATTTGCATTTAAAGAGAAAAAATGTGTGGTCCAAATCACAAGGTCAGGTAGACTATACAGCATAGAGCCGTTGGAGGTGAGAAGTGCTGGTATCAGTTTTGAGTAGGTAAGAATTTACCCCATTTCTGTCAATGTAAAATTCTTCATTTGTCACTAAGCTTAAAGATTCAATTACTCTTTCACCTCTTTTTGAAGTGGGACATGCCAACTTTTCTGCTTCTGCCTGTTTCCC
>NW_010098774.1:82140-116427 GCF_000699245.1 Pterocles gutturalis
TTTGAGGTGTTTGATTTTAAAATTCTAATGTGTCTGAGTTTTTAAAAAGTGAGAAATGTTACCCCTGGGCCTGAAAAGATAAACACTGGAATATCATTACTGACTTTTTCTTTGCTTTTTACAAGCAAAGAAAGTTTTGTGGGGTTTTTTTAACAGCATATTTGTGATCTTTTCCTTATGCAAGTTTTTCTTTTTCTCTCATTCTGTCATTTTTCAGGGATAAAATGAAAGCAAAACCTTTAGTGTGGCCTTAATGGGCTTAATCCAGGGTGTTGCACCAGTGGTGATTTTAGCCATGATGAATCAGAGACAGAGCTAGCGGGTTGGGAGGGGGAGAGAAAATGCTTACTGTTAAAATCAAATCAGTTCTCTAACTCTGAGAATAAAGTAAACAGTACTGAGTTTTTTCAGAAGTTTTGAGACATAATTGGTTCTAGCTATGAAATCCTCCCACTGAGCTTGTCAAGTTACAAGTGAGTAGTGTCCCTGTCACATGTCGGAGACTTTGTCCCTTTTCCCCATGGCTTCTTGATAGTTTCACCATCGATTGTTCACTAATACATGTTAAGTCATTAAATGCAGTAACTAATTTGTATGTGTGAACTCTTAGGAGCACAAGGAAGAAGAATTTTCTGTCCCAAGTAGAGTGAGGGTATAGGTGGGTAAAAAGCATAGGGAAAAGGTGAAGGATGTTTTGTTTTGACAGCTACTTCATGGTGTTTATGACACCTGAGCTAGCTTTAATACTGCTTATAATTCATGGCAGTATAGTTGGCTATGGCAAGAACTAAGAGAGATGTCTTTCCTCAGATACACATATGCGAAGCACGTGCTATGGTGGCTACAAGAGAGGACAGTGCGTGAGACCATTAACTGGTGCGGTTACAAAATCGGAGTGCTGTTGTGCCAGCACTGACTATGCATTTGGGGAGCCTTGTCAGCCCTGCCCAGCGCAAAATTCAGGTATGGCTTATTTACTGGTACATATTCTAACCTAAGCTTAATGTTGATAAACTATTTTTAGAAAGGTAAAATACAGTTTTGTATTAACGTTGCATCCTAAATCAGGAGGGTTAAATTGTTGTGTAACATATTATGTGTTTTGAGCAATCTGCTACTTTGCATGTTGGAAAAGTACAAGAGAGAATTTTTTGAGGCAACAGTAAATGCCAATATCTGGCTCCAGAGTTGTTACACACATTAAAGCAGATTTTCAAACAACAAACTCTTATTTTGATAGATGTGAATAACAAAAAACATAATTTTGACCTCAAGTTCTTCATGTAAGCATCTTGAGTAATATATTCAAATCCCTATGTACACCTGTCAGTCAGATGTTTGCTGACTGAGTTCTATATCCTCCTTCAAGTGATCTGAAATTGTTTATACAGTACCTAGCCTCTATACAGTCAATGCAAAAAGAAACGTCCAGTTACGTTGGTTGAGAATACTGGAGTGTCTCACTGAAACCCCCACCAAGTGAAGTTATCTGGAACGTAACTTCTATCTGGCAAGAAAGCAGTCCTAATCATTTTCATGGGCAGAATCTGCTTTTAGAAAAGCACTTCTTCCAGGAAGACTATGCTGACACTGTCCTTGTTGTGAAGCCAGTAATTAAAGAGACCCTGGTTTTGGGGAGGTGACCGACTGCAGGGAGCTAGTTTGAAGGCCAACTTTTTTGTTGAGTGATTCTTTTCACTCAGCAAATTTGTTGTTGCATATAAACAAAGTATGCCAGTCAATATGTGGTTCAAAAAGTTTCTCATACTACCATGGTATCTGTTTTGTAGGCAAAAATAATTTTAGATTTATTTTTTAAATCTCAGTTTTAACTGATAGCTTCATGAAAAGCATTAGGGAGACAAAACCAGTTGGAACAAATGAGCTTGATTGAGCTGATATGAGCTCTTCAGTGGTTACTTGCTGGCCACCATTTTGTAACATGCTGTGTTGTTTAGGATAGCAAAGCACCAAGAAAATGTTACCAGAATAGGAAAGAGCCTTTCCAGTAACCTCTGCTGGTATCAATGGGCCCTTCTTACTGTACAGTAGAGTTGAAATCTTTTGTAAATGTTGGACTCTGTGGGCTAGATTTTTAGGAAAACTTTTTCTGTTTCCTGGTCACTTTGAATGTGTACCTTGAGCACAGGCTTGGACATACAAGTTCTGGAGAATCTTGCTGCAAATATGTTACGGCTCATTTGTGTAGGAGGGCCAGCATGAAGTTTATGTCTATTCCTAAATGCTTCAGTTCACCAGGTGAATTTTTCACTCATCCATCTTCTTGAGCAGATGCAGACTCTGGATCTGCTAAAATGTTTCACAGGTTAAGAACACTGTAAAACTATTAATGCTTTTAGAATAATTGAAAGCCATGTTATTTCATTTGAATAATTAATTGCCATATTGTAAATGATGATGCTGAAAGCAATGAGCTATGAAAGAATATTTCAGTAAGTATTTTAATATGTTTCCAGCTGAATATCAGGCTCTGTGCAGCAGTGGAACTGGCATGACTGCAGGAGGAAATGGTAAGATCACCTGATGTAATTAAAACTATATCAGTTCTGGCTATAGCAGTTGATATCCTTGATTTGTTAGACATGCTGGTGAGGATGATGGCAGAAGAAATGGGAGGAAGACTTATTCAAGTGGTTGTTTGAAACACATTAGAATAATTTAGGATGAAATGGTTGGAGCATGCCATTTCATCAGTGCACCCTCTCTGTTTTATGCCATGGAACGTATGTGAGTGCTGTTATAAAATAACGGCAAATTTATGAGAAGTGTTATTGACTGTATGATTTAGAAATCATCTATGTAAGTCATATTTGCACATTTCAACTGAAATCAACTTGAGGAATAAAGCCATGTTGAACATTGAGCTTCCTCACATGTTTTCATCTGTAAAAAAGACCAGGCTGACTGAGTGTGGTTAATTACCAAGAAGGAGCATATGATTACAATAAAAACTTTAGTGCCATGGAACTGTGAAACTGCAAACTTTAAGTCAGCCAGTGCTCACTGGTAGATTTTCTGGCAGTAGAGAGGGAAAAGCATTCAGAAAGGAGAGATGTTCATGCTTTTGAGAGTGACGCCATCTGCAAATGCTATGAATCAGCAGATAAGGTGGGGGATTAGTACATGTGCCTCTCTGTAAGACCCCAGTTTGATAATCTCAGTTCTTATCTGCAGTTGCAAGTCTCTCAAATGTCTGTGGGCTAGAGCTGGCCTTAAATCTGTATGAAAGGGATGCTTTCCTCTCTTGAGTGTGAACATTTAGGTGTGAATTCCCTACTTGGAACTACATGATTATAAGTACGGAGCAGCCAGTGTTAGTGATATTGAAAATATATCTTTTTCAAGTTTGGAGAATTAACCCCCACAGCCCCTCAACAACTGACTCTGGTTTTATTTGGTTTTGCTTTTTTACTTTTATGTAGATATTAATGAGTGCTTACTGGATACTGATCTCTGTCCAAATGGAAGGTGTGAGAATCTGCATGGAACATACAAATGTATTTGTGACCCTGGATATGAAGTGGATTCAACTGGGAAAAACTGCATTGGTATGAAATGTCCCATTTTTCATTTTGAAGTTTAATGCTTGTTTTTATCTTCTTTCACCTTTTTTTTTTTTTTCCAGTGTTTCATCAGATACTAGGTGCTCTTCTGATATTTCTAGATGTTTCCTCTGAATTCTTGTTTTAATTTCAGTGCTTTGCAGTGCTTAGAAAATCCTCCCCTGTGGGGCTGTAAGGGACCATTGCCATCAGTGGTGCAAATCACTGGCAACCAGGCAATAAACATCCAGTTCAGTTAAGTCCACTGAACATGCACTCCGCAGTACCCATGTTTCTCAAAATCAAAAGAAGCCAGGTCCTGCAATTAAAATGCACCACAGGAGGGATCTAGGATCACCAGTGTGATAGGTGCCTCCCAGAGCGGGGGATTTAAGTAAAACTCCCAAATGATCTTAAGAAGATAAGCATCCCATATGCTACAGAAGACTTACATGATTTCTCTCAAGGCTAACTTTGGGGAAAATTCTCTTTCAACTTTCAGACAGGGCTATTGGTTTAACTGTGTTAAGTGTACTGGCTAGACACAAGAAAACTTACTGTCATTGGAAGCACCAGCAGAATCTGATGGTATGGTGTCTCTAGCTAGGGCTTATTTCCTGTGCTATACAAGTGAAAAAAAATCTAAAGCCAAATTTTTAATCACAGAAAAGGTGAAATAAGTTGTTCTTGCTCCTTAGAGGTGACTAGTGGAAGCACTGTGGCATGGGATGAAAAGAATTCAAACAAGTAGCAGTCCAGTCTCTTCTCACACTGTCTAGGATGTAAAAAAAACCATCAGATGCCTGCAGACTCCTGTTACAAATTTTAATTCTGGCAATTCTCTTGTTCCATTACATGGTCTTATTGAAAGCCTGTAACTTTAAAACTCTTTAGATTCCTTTCTTACACTCCTGCATTGGTGCATTGTTCCAGACCTCCTTTGCACAACTGATTAGAAATTTCTTCCGGTTTCCTGTTAAAATTTATTTGTGTCCATTTTATTACCAGTTGATATTGTACTAATGTTATCCTTCGACTTAGCACCATGTCAGCACTTATCCCCAAAGTATTTGTAAAGAATCATCATATCCTTTCTCAGACTCTGTTGGCTAAACTATACAAATCCACACTTCCAGTCTTTTCATAAAAGCAGAGGCTACAGCCTTCTCTTGAACACAGCTGACCTGACCAGTATACAGTGTTCTGATGAGGTCTGACCAGTGCCTTGTATAGCGGTGCCAGCAATTGTCCATTACCCCTAGGAATATCCTGCCTAAACTGATTCTACAGTGCCTTAGTCTTTTGTCAAATACATGTTATACTTTGGGATCAAAGTCACCCTCTAATTGGGAGTTACATTCAGAGTTTTCTCGATAGCCTTCAACTGATGAGTTCTGGTTTATAGCATGTTATTGTTATTGGTCCTTAATTGCGAAGTTTTGAACATTGGTGATTATATTTAATCTTATTTCTCTCATTCACATTGTCAGGATCAATTTAGTCTTTCATGATTCTCTGTATTGGTAATAACTTCCACCTTAGTGTTGTCCACAGTTTCTGATCCCATTCATTTTTTAATTTCTGTGTTGCAATGAATATTTTATAGGACCAGTCCCAAGACTGATCCCTGAAAGGCATTGATGATATCTTCCCTCCATCATGATTACTCCCCCTTTTTAATATACCCTACTTTATTCTCTCCTTCAGACAGCTGTGGAACCACCTTAAGGTTCTTAAATTCCTTCCTGTTATCTCCAGCTTACATAATAATTTTATTTGGGTTCTGTATTCTCTACTTAAACCTAAATAGCTTAAGTCATCCGTGTTATCCCAGTCTAAACTATCCGCTATCTTATTTTTTAGAAAATAAGAGTTGATCTATCTTTGATAAAAGTCATGCTGTAATTCATCCCATTTTCCCATTTCTTCTTTGGCTTTAATTATCCATGTCCCATTTCAGTGTCTGCCCATAGCTTATGGCGTCCCTTCTCCCCATCCATTTGTGCATTTTCCAGCTGCTCCCCAGCCCACCCTGTTGCAGCCCACATCGATGCACCATCACAGCTGTTTCCCATTCTTCCATAATGTTCCACCTGGCCCTGTCTCAATTTTTCTGAACTCCTGTGAAGCTTCCCACACGGTCTGTTTTATTCTGCAAATCTCCCTGCTTTTCCAAGCCCTTTTGCTGTTCCCAGCTGCTGCACTGACCCTTTGAGTCTTCCCAACTTCTTTCAACACTTTCTGAGGCTTCTTTGACTTAGCCAATTGTTCCTGTCTGCTCTTGGGGTCTCTTCTGGTCTTCACCTGCCATTTGTGGCACATTGCCGCCTTCTTGCAACTTCTCTCTAATAACCACAGCTCTTCCAAAGATTTCCTAAGGGCTCTTGAAATTCAGTGCTAGCATTTTTATTTAAATTTTTCACCTCTGAAGCAAGCGTAGACTTAAATTGGCCTTGTTAACCATAACATCTAAGACAGTTCAGAGCCAGCTTGGAAAAAATGGTGATTTAAAGACCAGGATGACCAGCAAACCTTTCCAAACCAGTCATCTCCTCATTTCTTTCGTGACTGTGGGGGCTGCTGTACAGGAAATCAGAGACTGCATAGACATATTCCACAATATAGACAAGATGAAACTTTGATTCCCAGCTTTATTTTGAATCATGGTGTGGCTGTCACATATTATGAATATGTATAGAAAGGAAGTAGGAGCTCTTAAAAAGCAAAGCAGCCTGTTAAAGACTAAAGCTCAGGAAAAAGTCAACAAAAATAGAGAAGAATGGGTTCATTTCTTTTTCATGATTTAAAAAACAAAATTTGAATGTTAATTTTTCTCTAGGTAATATTTGTGTGTTTTGAATAAATATAACTATTATTGTTTCTATTATTTTAATGATAGTTTTCATGAAAAAGGAAGGTGCACTAAGTGGGATCTTTAGTGTTAGTTTACTTGGAATGGTCATTTCCATTTGAAATAATTCCAAGTGTGTTGTCTCATAAAGAATCTAGAAATCTTTTTACTGTTGTCTAAAAACAGTGCAAGTCGTGTGTGAGTATTCTCTCTCTCTCCCCTTTATCTTCTTCTTCTCTCCGTGTACACAATATCTAATGAAATGTGGCTCTTGGGAGGGAAATTCTTTCCTGACTTTTATTCCAGAAATGTTTTTCTTCTTAAAAAGTTCTTGACTTTCATTATAGACATTGATGAATGTGCGCTGAACATGCTGCTTTGTGACAATGGGCAATGCAGAAATACCCCTGGAAGTTTCACCTGCACCTGTCCAAAAGGATTTGTGTACACTCCTGACCTAAAGACATGCGAAGGTAATTGGTAACACTCCGTCTCATCCTAGTTTTATTCATTTGGATTATTCTCAGATTGTGCTAGAAATACTTTGAACCTTGATGAGGATACAAGGTGTAGAACTAAAAAAACCATAAAGAAGGTGGTCTTCCCATGTGAGGAAGTAGGGGGAATGAGGAGAGACAAGACCAAAATGAGAGCATTAGATAACCTCATGGAGTAGCCTGTATTAGGCCTGTACTAGCACTCTCCTTATTGACCACCACCAGTGGGCCCACACTGTGCCAAGGGTGAGAAGAACCAAGTTTTACAAATCTGTTATCTTATGTGGAGAACAAAGTCAGGCAGCTCCTAGTCTGAACCCTTTTTGAGCCACAGACAGGATGTGTATCAGATCATTTGAACAACACGGTCCATCACCACAAAGCAGAGCAATAGCTGGATATTACTGAAAAATGAGATGCTGCTGCTAAGTTCAATGTTTTAATGTTCCGACGTGTTAATGTGTCTTTAGGACACATGCATCATTAGTCCTTTGTGAAGAGTTTCATAATAGAAAAACAGAATGTCAGGAAAATTGGTCATGAGGAAAGCTTCTTCCATTTTTCCCTAAGCTGAAAAAGGCTTTATGTATTTTTGTTAACACTTCCTGGCACTAATGGCAGTGTGTTTCTCTTCTAGATATTGATGAGTGCGAATCTAACCCCTGTGTTAATGGGGTGTGCAAAAACACACCAGGCTCCTTTGCTTGTGAATGTTCTCCTGAAAGTACTTTGGATACAACCAGAACCATCTGCATAGGTATTTATTCTTCTGGAGATTTAATGTTTGCTGGTTGAAAATGTCCAGTGACATACAAACATTGTACACCAAATTCAGAAAATACTTAAATATAACTTGTGTAGATAAATTTAGCAGAAAACATTTCAGAAGCACTGTGAAGAAAGTGTTTGTTTTCACCATTTCTGTGGGTACATAAAGTGTGACCAGCACTTGGAAGCGTGATGTGCTTCCATGTCAAATTTGAAAGAGAGATGAAAATTTTTGTAACAAATACAGAAATGCTAAGACTGCTTCTCCAAGACTATGATCACCCACTTAATTCCCTCTGCTAGAGGGGTGGACATGTTCTCTGGAAAGGCCAGTTTTCTATTTGAGATGGAGCATGAGTAGGTTGTGTGTGGACCAGACCAGCTCAAGAGCAGCCACAGACAATGCTGTGACTCACATACTCTGTGGGCTCACAATTTCTTCCCTTACGAGTTCTGGGGGGACACTAGTTTATATTTGTTGCCTAGTCAGTGAAGAAAACTGCGGAACTATAGCTCTGTCTGATCCTTTGCTATCTCCTGCCACTGCCTATATGGGAAGATCAGATATCCAGGCTGGGGGATCTAATAGATTAATGGAAGATCTAGAAGGGATTCAGATCCACTGCATTCTTCTGCATGTGCCTCTAATCTGAGTCATAATAAATACGACTCAGATCTTGAATGGTGTTGAGATATTCTCTGTTAAGGTCAATAAGCATAAACTAGGATTTGCAAGGGCTCTGTGCTGGGATGATTTCAGGCTATAGTCTAGCAAAGAGAAGGATAAATTAAGAGCTTTTAAAATAAATTCAGATCTGATGTGGTAAGCTATAATGAAAGGACGATTCTTTTTCATTATTAAAATCAAGTGTGTTTCCAAATAGTTTAATGTATAATGCTAAACAATCTTCATGACGATACATTGGGGTTTTTTCCAAACAGAAACTGTTAAGGGTACCTGTTGGCAGAACATAGTGGATGGAAGATGTGAAATAAATATCAACGGAGCAACTCTGAAGTCCCAGTGCTGTTCCTCACTAGGTGCTGCTTGGGGAAGCCCATGTACACCATGTGAACGAGGTAACGCTGTTCATTTTCCTCAGGAATCTGGGATCTTTCCTGTTCTGAGGTTGCTCCAAATTATTGTCATAGAAGTTTGGGCACAGGCTAGACAAATAACTTTGTTCTATTACCAAGCACTCATTCCTTATTCAGTTTGAAAAAGAGAAGTCTTAATATTTGAGAGGTAGCATGTAGCTATAGAAGGTTCTAACTTTGGATTTTATAGTAAACATTTTACAAGTTTAAATTCTGAAGGAAAGGGACCACACCTTCAGTCTGTAACTTGCAGCATTACTTGAGTATGGTTTGTCATAATTAGTGATCTAGAGTCCCTAATGATGTAGCAGTAGATGCATGTTCCCCAGAGCTCCCAGGAAAATGTTTGCAACAAATGGATCTTTGGTGTGGTAATGGAGGGAGGAGAGGGAGTAGCCCTTGTTATTGTACTCTGTAGATTAACTGATGACATAGAGAATCATATGGTTGATCAAGAAATGGATTGAGGTCTCTGCATATTCACTTGACAATTAGACTGAACTATGGGATGAGCTGAGAACCCAGGGATGAGCTGATGAATGCAGAAATGTGTGTGGGTTGTTATTTCTATATGCTGAAAGCTGCTAGTTTGCTCAAATATTTAGTTAAAATCATCCTGTGTATCTTAGCAGAATTCATCCTCATCCATCCATGGTAAATAGGGCTGTAATGTGCTGTGATCAGTTACGTGAATTAATTGATTTGAGTGAAGCAGGAATCATATAATCACTTTTGGGTTAGCTAGCTAAGACACATGGGAAGCAAGAGGATAATAGTTGACTCTCTGTATCGTTTATGTAGTTGCCCCGTCTTATCTCTTTATTTTTTCAGAAAAGACTGAGATACTGTCTGAGCACTCAGATTTGTCCTAGCAATAAACTCTAGATAATATTTCACATGATTGGTTTTGCATAATAAGTTAATGGTGAGTTTTGGACTGCAGCATTCTAAAAGCTCACTTTTGTTTGTTTCACAGACCCAATATGTCAAAAGGGATATTCAAGAATAAGAGGAACACTGTGTGAAGGTATTTATTGTTGCCTTAACATAAGTCAGAGCTTGAATGAAAAAATGCCAGTGTTTTGATTTAAGTGGTTAATTTAGCATAGAGGAACACTATGCCAAATTCTTACCTTGTGTAGTTCCGTTGACTTCGACTTATGTCAGGGATGAATTTGGTTTAAGTTTGTTTAACATTCCTACATACTCACAGTTTATCTGAAAGTACACACTTGCAAATATAGTGTCTACCAGTATATGGAGATGGTTCTGTCTCTTCAAGGACTGTTAACTGAGTAACCTATTTTGGCAAAGTATGCATCTTATATATGTTATAAAACATGGCATTATCAATTATTATTATGCTTTAGAAAAAGAATGTTTAAAGACCATATATCACATTAAAGTTTTTTTCTGTTGTTCTTTTTTTTCTTTCCTTAACCTTGGCTTTCTTCCATATGAAATCAGACACATTGCAAAGCATAGTTCCATTGTCTTATTAGAAAAAAAAAAAAGGCATCAGAACACAGTTAAACTTTGGTTAAAGAAAAGGTTGAAGATTTTGTACATGTGTAGCTTTGTGCTATGAGGTGGTGGTGGTATGAGATGACTGTATACTATTCTGTGAGAATTGAAGGTCCCACCCTATTTCATCTTCATTTGAATTGATTTGAACCCCTGGCAAAATACTGCATATTTTCATAATATGCAGAAGCTCAGAGAGTCTCAAACTGCTGTGGGTCATCCTGACTGACAACATCTGACATGACACTGCAGTTAAAATATTTTTAAAAAATTACTCCCATATGTAGCTTCCATAAAGAAACATTGTTTTTTCCCTTAACAAAAAATAAAATAAAAAAGAAGAGGAACACCCTCACACATATTCTTTGCTTTCCAAATGATGACTGAATACCTTGGCACGTCTGTGCTGCAGACCCACTGTACATAACTTATCTGACCTCAGCAACACTTTCTGGAGTGTATAAGTGAAAGAAAGGGAAAGAAATAAAAAAAAAAAAGCAGCCCCACCTATCTCTCTTCACAAGGAAAGTCTTAGAACATTTTCAACACTGCTGGGATGGAAAGTTTATCCTTCCAAGATGTAGACATAACTGTTTTCAGCATTTCCTTTACCAGCACTTCAGATTACATCTATTGCATGCTTTAATCTTTCTCATTTCAATGGGACCTGGATAGCCCCAGATTTTTCAGAGTAGTTTCCCCTGCTTTTAACATACTGAAGCCGTATTTGGGTTTCAACCAATGTAAGCATTTTTCAAGACAGGGGAAGATCTCTAGGAAATTACTGGCAAATGAGAGACAGGACAAGGGAGTGAGTTTAGTTCCCAAAAGGTGATACTCAGTTCTCCCATACACAGCATATGTAAAATGAGTAATGGACCCTTGTGCAAGGAAATAAGCAAACTAAATTGGCAGTGTTCCTCTGGTTTACGGGTGAGCCCTGGAGTTGTCAGCTGGAATATTGCTCACAGGCTGTGAACTGTGTTTCAGTGGTTTCTAATAGTCCACCGGATTACTTCCTGCCTTCCAGTCAGTATGGGCCTTTTATTTATAATATCTGTTCAAGGGCAGAGGCCACTGATATCCACCCTATATCTATCCTCCACCCTACTCCATGCGGTTTGAGAGCTCTAGAGCATTTGCACCAGAAGTTTTGTCTGGAGGCCTAGCGAGTCCAACCTACCCACTTCTTGATTGCTCTATACGTGAGTGTTCAGCTCTAGATTATCAGAGTCATTCTTTTCTCATTTCTTGTTCTTATCCTCTTGTGCCTAAAAAATTGTCAGGCTTTGTCTTGGGCCATATTTAATGCTGGAAGCTTTTTCCTAAAGGCAGTTGTGAAGTGTAAACTTTTCACAAAGGGCACTGGTGGGAGTACTCCACGCTTAGATTACTAAATGTTTATAGATGCTCAGGCCAAGATAACACAATCAAACTATCCTTACCTGAAAGTGCTAAATTTGCCACTTAAATATAGAAATATAATCTTTAGTTAATTAAGTTAAAAAAAAAGTGTGTGCATACATAAGGAGTTCATTTTAATCTCTATAAAGTTACTAATTGCTGACAAGGTCATGGGGTCAGATTTCAAATGGTGTTGTAGTATCCAGACATGCACAGGTGTGCCTGATAAGACACAAATGTTAAAAATGCAAAAACTTAAAAAAAAAAATTAAAAATTACAACATAGCTTGATCTTGTTGGAATAACGCATAATCTCATTACGCACTTACCTTCATCTTCCTTTGCGCATTTGCTTCAAAAATCTGGCCCACAGCAAGTATGAAAATTTATATAATTTTTAAATGCCCCCCTCCCTTTTTTTGTTACTTTTGAGTTTGATTTCAGTATATGTAGGAGTGGCAAATAGCAACATGTATTATTTCTAATCATCATCAGTTTTCTGTAATTAATTGGTTCTAACTGACTTGTATAGGAAATCCTAAATATTTGGAATTTTGTCATGCCATGTAAACTGTTGTGGTTTTGTGTTTTATCCTAAAAACAAACATTAGAATGTTCATATTTTTTCTGATTTGTTCATGTTTAGAATGCTAGTGATTACTTTTATTCATGTTTTGTTTGGAAATAGATGTAAATGAATGTGAGGTGTTTCCTGGAGTCTGTACAAACGGGCAGTGTGTCAATACCTTGGGATCATTTGTTTGCCAGTGCCCCAATGGAATGACTTTAGATGCTTCTGGACGGACATGTCTTGGTAGGTATTAATTCCATTTGCAAGTCTACTAGAGAAGAATGAATCTATGTGTTGAGCAATGTTTGCATTGCATGTTTTCTTACAAGTAAGGAAAATTATTTTTTGTTCACGTAAGTAATTTTCAAATTGAATCAATCAGGGACATGAACTTAGTTCAACTGGCATATGAACAGATTCCAGTGGTAGTACCTAAAGCCCATCACCAGCTGCTAGGTGGTGAATAGCATTGATTTAGTTCCAGATTGTTCATCTGACAAATCCCTACAGATCATCTGAGCTCTTAGCACTCTTCAAACGTAGCCCCACTGAAATCACCAAGGTTGGATGTGGGGTGGGGGGATGGACTGTTGTGGGCAGGGACTCAGGCATCTTGGGGAGAGACGTGGTATTTCTAGCCACACTGTGCACCTTAATGGAGGGTGCAACAGAATACTGAAGTTTGTATGCTGTCCATGCAAAGCATCTTTGTCCCTTCATGACAGTAAATACCCAAGATTTGTCTCAGAACAAGGCATAGCTTGTAGTAATTAAAATGCCTGGATAGGTATGGTAAGCTGGAATGCTTAAAATCCTCTTCTGATCCAAAATGTACTTTGTGTTGAGCACGATTTTTCAGAATGGTGCTCTAAACTTACTTCAACTCTTAATTTCTAAGTTCAGTGTTAATGTTTTGCTGTTAGAAATTTTGCAGTGTGCTTGGTACACTCAGAGGGGTCCACAAAAATGTGGAGCAAACTGTCCTGTGAAGGGATTCTGGAAAGGGATTCCTCTGCAGTGAACTAAATTTTCTCTTTCTCTCTCAACATGTTGTTCAATTGCCCAACAGACATTCGCTTGGAGAGTTGCTACCTGCAGCATGAAGATGAGCAATGCACCTCACAAATACCAGGCCGACACCGAATGGATGCTTGCTGCTGTTCCGTGGGGGCAGCATGGGGCTTTGAGTGTGAGGAGTGTCCTCTAAAGGGAACACCTGAATTTGAAGCTCTTTGTCCAAGAGGATCTGGGTTCTCTACAAAGATAGAGATAACTGGGAAACCTTTCTCTAAAGGTATGTGATACGTTTGTGGTTCATTGCCAGCAAATCCGTCTGGCTTTTTCTTTTACTCTTCTCTCAGACAATTCCTGTGGGTTTGAAGATTTCAGTGATAGTCAGGCACTTCACTCACTTTAAGGCACATTTGAAAATCCAATTAGATTACATGAAAATTAAGGCCAGAGTAAAATGCAAGATAGTTTAGTCTGTGTCACAGTTTATTAAATACCATGTAATACTGCAGCCTCAAAACACTAAATTTGTGTCTCTACTAGAGAGGTTAAATTGTGCCTGACTTTGCCTCCTGTGTTGCACTAATGGCACCTCTGGCTGATGATATAGCTTTGAAAATCTGGCACTTCATAGGGCAAGAACTGGAATAAACTGAGCAGTCAGCTTTGGATGTATTGAAAGAGCAATCTATCTTCCTGCGCGGGGTGCTATAACTTTAATTCTACTGTGGAGCAAGCAAGGGAGGGTGAATAATTTTGGGAATTTCTTGTGGAGCTACTTGGAGAAGTAGAGAAAAATGTTTCCAGGATGATAGCTCAAATCATCAGAATTTAGTTTACGGTAAACCAAGTCTTGTTATGACTGTTGTTGGTAAACTTCCAGCATTAAATGGGAATCATACAGTGACACCCTAGCATCATGTGCTGAAAGCCATCTTTCCAGGGTTACCAGCGGGGTTAAGCTGGACAATGCTACAAGCACAAATGGATGTGAATATGTTTATAAAGAAAGCCAGTTACCCAAAAACTAAACATTCTAAAGTCTGAAAGGAGGGGAAAATATATAGGAATGACAATTGCTGTTGTTAGTTTCAGCCTTAGTGTTATAAACAGTTACTGAGCCATTAATTATCCATAAAGAAAAGTGACATGTGCTTTTATTTATGCTTGTCATGTTTCCTGTGACTCATGGAAGTCACTTTTTTTTTTCTCAGAAACCAGAGACCAGAGTAGTTCTTTTGAAAGCTCCCTTTGCCCTTGTAGGTTTGATCCTCTGTCCACTGAAATCTTACTGTTTACTTCAGTAAGTTGCAGATCAGATCCTGCAGGACAAAGGGGAGACTAATACCATTTTATGGCAGAAGGTGCCCTTGGCAGTTCCAGTGCAGTGTCTACATTGTTGGTTAGGTGGAAGTCAGTATCAGTTTATGTCGTGTGGTCTACAATTTTCCCAAAAGGAGGGGTCATTATTGTGAGAAAGGAGGAGCTCTGAAGTTGGCATTGTTTTTTTTGTGTGCTGTTTTTGTATGAAGTGACAATATCTTATGTCCTTACTTTTTTATTTTCAGATATCAATGAATGTAAAATGGTCCCCAGTCTTTGTACCCATGGAAAATGCAGAAATACCATTGGCAGCTTTAAGTGTAGGTGTGACAGTGGATTTGCCCTTGATTCTGAAGAGAGGAATTGCACAGGTAAACTGCGTGGATGTGTCTCTCATAACTTTGTTTTCAAAAGGAAAAACTGAACTCCTTTGAAAATACTGTGAATGTGTTTGTGTTACAGATATTGATGAATGCCGCATCTCTCCTGACCTTTGTGGCCAAGGCATCTGTGTCAATACTCCTGGAGACTTTGAATGTGAATGCTTTGAAGGCTATGAAAGTGGATTTATGATGATGAAAAATTGCATGGGTATGTTTTTATAGACCATAGATATGCAATAGTATGCTATATACTAATATGCTATGCATGGTTAATTTTTTTGGGTTTTGGGGGTTTTTTGTTTGTTTTTTGGGGGGTTTTTTTGAAGGTTTGATTGTGCCTGAGTTTAGGTCCCTCACATTTTGTGAATCTTATTAAAGCTCACTCTACCTTGATTCCCACCCCAAATGTGAATTTGCTGTTTCTGCAGGATGCCAAAACATAAATGAGCAAGGGTCAGGATTTTAGGGTGTTAAATTTATCCCCACAATCCTCAATTTGCTGAGTGGGATATCATCCTGAACTTTTAACTTAAAGTAAATTAAAATTTAGAAGTAGACTTTTTTTAATTATTTTTTTTTTTAACTGCACTGTGGTGTAAGGGATGACTAGCTGTAGGAAAGGCTCCAGAGATGATCTAGGCAGATGGTGCTGTGATGAGTAGCAGACTGTGGGGAGGGATGGGCTGCTGCTGTGGCAGCACTGGCCCCTGCAGCGATGTGCCTTCCCTTCTTCCCACAGATATCGACGAGTGTCAGCGTAATCCCCTTCTCTGCCGAGGCGGCACCTGCATCAACACAGAGGGAAGTTTTCGCTGTGATTGTCCTCCGGGCCATCAGATATCACCAAATATCTCTGCATGTATAGGTGAGACACGCAGGCAAAATCAATATTTTGCACAGCTTTTTATACTGCTCTTGTACTGCACGTGCATTTACAATGTTTGCTTTAGTATCATTTTCATTCAGACCTAAAACACGTTCCTCTTTTTCTTTTGCAACAGACATTAATGAATGTGACCTAAGCACCAACCTGTGCCGAAATGGACGTTGTGTCAACCTGATTGGAAAGTATCAGTGTGCTTGCAACCCTGGATATCAGTCCACACCGGACAAGTTATACTGTGTTGGTAAGGACAAAGTCTACATGGGATCTCTAGCAAATAGGGAAGATAAAACACAAGTAATTGTTTCATTTTTAGTAGCTGTATAAAGACATTTTTAACTGTGATTTCAAAAATGTAGTACAGCCTGTCAAAACAGTATGCAAAAAGATTAAAATGTGCACATCCATTACTAGTGGAGAAGGAAGGAAATTATGGCAGTGCTATAGTTAACTGTGTAATATCTTATTTTCTCTAGTAAATCAATCATGATGCATAAAATCCCTACTATTTTAAATGTTCTAAGACTTGAGACTTTGATCATTTGGGGGAATATCTTGTTAAATCCTGAGTTCTGTGTTTTATTAAAAATCAGCATTCCTGACAGACCATGGAGTAGAATTATGTGGCTCAATTGAGTTTTTCCTAATTTGATCTGCAGTTGTCTCAAATATAGGCCTTTCTAGTAACTGTTTCCTTAAAGCCCCATTTTGTAAATGACATTTAGCATAAATCACGTATTGTGCACTCTTCTACGTGCATACATTTTATTGTGCCATGGAAATACATGAAAAATCCACTGGCTTTAATTCTGCCTAGTAGATAATTTTTTCCTTTGATCCTTACAAAAACTTTGTTGCCTTCAATGTACTGTGGTAACCCAACAGCAGTATTTTTATATGTAGGAAGAGAACTGCAGAGGTATTTGTATATGCAGTCAGATAATATCATCTCTAAAAAAAAGTTTGCCTGACACCCATCCCAATGCCTATATTTACAAACACTTGAATGTTCAAGGAGTAATCAAATATCAAGTGTAGGTTCTGGACTGATGCTGTTCTGGAAAGCTGACTCAAAGTATCCTTGAAATGTGCCTTAAAGTAAAAGGTGTTGTGAGTTTTAACTGTAATTTTCTCCTTTTTAGATATTGATGAGTGCAGTATAATGAATGGTGGCTGTGAGAACTTCTGTACGAACTCAGAGGGCAGCTATGAATGTAGCTGTAAACAAGGCTTTGCACTCATGCCAGACCACAGGACATGTACTGGTAAGGGAGATTTTGGGAACTTTTCCGCTGGTAGGGTTTATTTCAATAGTTTAAAAATGGGCCTTCTTAACATTAAAGCTATTGTAACAAATATAATGGGAAAAACAAAGCAAAACAAAATAACCAAACAAACCAGAAAGTCATAATTAATGCATGGAAATTGAAGTTCTTTTTCTAAAATAAACATCTCCAAAGTATCAGAATTGGACAACTGCAGACTGAATTGATTTGAAGGGAATTGGTTCTTCATAATTCAAGTGAGTGGACAAGTTGATTCTGAGTTTGGAAACAAAAAGCTGTAATTTTTTCAGTAGGAGATGAATTTTCTCCCTTAAGGTATTATATTAGGTCCAAATCCAAAATGTGTTGAAGTCAATGGGAAGAATTATCATAAACATAAGCTAAAATGCTCTGCAAGTGTACTGTATATTGGAGAGAGAATAGACAGAAATGCTAGAAAAGGAGCTGATTGCCCTGTTCTGTGGTTGTGTGGTATCTGCTCTTGAGCAAGCAAGAAAATTCCAATTTTTGATCCTTTGTTAGTCAAATGCAAGTATGCTGCATTACTTCAAAACTGAATGACTTTCACAGAAGCTGAAATCTGAATAGTATGAATCTTTCTCAGGAAACAGCTCTCTTGCACTCTAAACAGGGTTTGTGAGAAAATTTTCAGAGCTTCGTAGCAGCCGGGTTCTCCTTTGGGAGTCTGGGAGTTATAATCCCAGTAAGTGAATTGTACTCAGTGATTTCCACATAAGTTACTGGAAAGATACTTCTGCCCTACTCTTCTCTTACTTCTTGCTGCACACAACCACCGGCCCACTGAGGCATGTGAATATTTGCCAGGTGTTTGCCAATTCCATCCAAGAGCTCCATGAAGAGCATGAGAAATATATCAGGGTTAATCCCTTGGAATAGAATTGCCTTTGTAGTTGAACAAATGGAGAGTTTTCTATACGGAATTAATGGAGAGAACTCACATTTTGAATTTGTAAATGTTTATAGACCTCTGACCAGGGTCTTAATTACCCTGAGGCCACTCGCTACCATTCCAAAGGATAAAAGAGCCTTAAAGCATAGTTAAATGTAGTTTGACCTCCATTGTAGTTTACACAGTCAGCTTACACTGTAAAGTAGCCAATCTTCAGCAAGCATCGGACCCTTGTTCAAAGAAAGAGATCAACTGGAAAAAGTGCAAATTTGACTGACCCTGAAATTAAGTATTTCAAAACCTAAAATATTTAGATTAGAAATAGTTTACTTTAGGTCAAGTTTCTACAAAAGGCAAGTTCATACAAAAAATTGTCCAAACACTGGTGTTTGGGGCAGCTTTTCAATGCAAAAATAAAACCAGTTGATCAAAATTGTGCCTCAGCCAAGATCTAAACCCAAGTGACAGGATTAGAGGGACGTGAGAGGGAAAGAAGGAGGGGGGAGCAGCGTTCTCTGAGACACTTTTCTGTTTTCATCTTCTTGGCTTGACTGGGGACCAAATGACCCAAGTGTATATTTGGACAGTCTTACGGATCACAAGTCTCCTGGCAAGAAGCTGGCTTTATTCCTGCTTGCCCTTAGCCACCCAAAAAGACATATGTAAAGCCAAAACCAGAGCGGATCATTTAGAGCACCTTGCTGGGTAATAAATTAAAAACTTTGGAATAGAAAATTATCGTCTTTCCCTTCTCAAAATTAAAAAGGGAGGATGCAGTTGCCTTTGCCTTGGGGATGGATTCTCGGTGGTTCTGTCCACATATTGACTTGACCAAACATGTCCATAGAAGTTTGTAGTCAGAACTTACGTGAGTGAGGAATAAAAAAAGCATTTGATCTTGGTTGTGAATTTTTTTTTGCGTATTTATATCCGGCCTTGGCTCTCAAATAGAATTTAATTCATATGCCAGCCAGCGATAGCTATTAGCTATTCATTTTTGTACTCTCCACTAAGAAAGACTTAAACGCGATAGCCCACACATAAAAAGGTTTAAATAGCACCTTTGGATGTCAAGTCAAACTCTTCCTAAGAAAATACCCAGAGATATGAGGGGGTCACCTTCACCACACTTTTAGTATCTAAAAATGCTGCTGCCTTCTCTTGAAGAGATGTTAATTACATATATATAAACATCTGGTGAATATTTGAAATCCACATGCTGAAATTTTGCCTCTGTCCAAACTGAGTGAAAAATAAGAAAAAATTTATTTTTTTACTTTTTCTACTCATTGCATTGAATATCTGGTTTTACTGTGCCGGATGTTTGTGCGTGATACTAGACATAGTAGCACTGTGACATGAGTATGTGAAACACCTATTTTACATTTCGAGTTTGCTCTCTATGTGAACATGTCTTTTATCTTTAACATCACACAAAGAAGCCATTACACAATATATTTTTTGATAATTGAGCTGGTAAGAATGCTGTTCAGTTCAGTAGTAGGTCAGGTTTGAATTGGTGAAGTTATGCATAAATAATCACCTCAATTAGGAGAAACAACAGGTTCTTTGTCAGCTGCCTTTCCCCCAGCTGTGAAATCAGTACAGTGGCAGGTTGATAAATAAAGTTCTTTATTTCTGTCATTATTATCCCCATTTCTAGAGCTTAATTTTGCATGTTAATTCAAATTCCATTCCAAATTAATATTTCCAGGCTACTGTCCATGCCAACATTATTTGCTTGTTAAGATGAACAGGGACTGGTCAGCCTTCTTCCTTGCAGAGGTTGTGTATCCACACAAGCACTAGTTGCTAGAAATACAGGAGAATAATGAACATAATATTTTAAGTTAAAATGAGTTCATTTTCTGCAGCTGCATAATTACTGCAATCCACAATAGACTGGTCTGATAATGAGTTACACCCTTTCTCCTGGAGGAGGTTCCTGAATCTTGTCCTTTTTGTGCTGATTTTTTTCCCATGGTATTGCCAGGCAGAGTTTCTGGTTTTTGCTCTTTCTGCTCTATGTTGTTGCTGACACAGGGAGATTCTAGGGATTTTTACAAGGAACACTAATATAACCCCAGGGACTCTGAAAGATTCCAGGCCTTAGCATGGCTGCATTAATGTAATAAAGTGCCTGCTTCTGCAGCATGACCCCAATCAGTGATGCCCAGTTTAATGAACTGAGAACACAACTTACATGCTAGAGGATGTAACTGTATGGCTGGACTGGCCAGTCAGCTGAAATGCTAAAAAAACCCATAAAATCTCTTAGTGAAATAAATGTACATACTGTAATTATTCCCATCATGAGTTCGACTCTGTGCTTCCAGTTTGTCACCACCCTTGAGACTTTTAGAGATATTCTGCATGTACGATGGCTTTTTTAAGCTCTCTAAAGGCCGATATTTTTGTCACTGCATTTGAATTAAGAGCTTCCATTGACTTCAACAATGATGGATTGTATCCAAGAATCTTCAGTTGTGTGTGGCCATGTGGTGTGACAAAAGTTCTGTATTTTTCTTTTCTGTCAATGACTTTTTTACCTACAAAGTTGGTTCCTGTTCCGATTGGCGTCAGAGGTGAATGTTTGCCACTTACTTTGCTGGAGATGAGGAGCTTATTCGTCAGGACAATTTTGCAATGTACCATTCAATTATTTGCAATTCAATTATTTTTCATCATATTTATCAGAGCATTAAAATATTTGCTTGCCATGATTATGGTTAGTTGCATTCATAAAGGTAGCATATTTTAATCTGATTTTTCCCTGTAGATATTGATGAGTGTGAAGACAATCCTAACATCTGTGATGGAGGCCAGTGTACAAACATCCCAGGAGAATATAGGTGTCTTTGCTATGATGGGTTCATGGCATCTGAAGACATGAAGACTTGCATAGGTAAGGGAAAGTACATGTTTTCCAGTCGGCATTAACTGGGCAAAAATAATTTATTAAGGCACTATTTACAAGTAGGCACCCAATGATATTTAAAGAGTATTGCTCTTACGCCCTAGTTGTGGCCACCTGACCATAGGACCAGCCCCATTGCACAAGCTCTGCTTGTCAAATACAGATGTTATCTCTGTATATCCCTGTAGATTGGGATACAACCATGATGATCTGTAGCATCATATCTTTGGGTCCTCTTCCAGTGAGGTTTTTATGCAGCTCAGATGAAAGAGTGCTTGCTGAAAGGAAATGCTGGAGGATGACACTGGAAAATTTCTAGCAAGATAAATCACCAGTGCTGATTTAAACTTGTCTCTAAGAGAACACTATGTGCGAGTGCTGTACCTTGGTAGAACAAAGTGATAAAATGGTGTATCTCCAAAACCAAATTTTCACATTTAAATTTAAAATCTGGAGCATATTTGAGGAGAAAGATTTGTAAAAACTAGACAATGCATGCATGCATATATAAATGTATGTACACACACATATACGTAGAAAGCATCAATAAATAGTCACAGTCATTCTTTGGATAGTATGCTGAATCTTAGTCTTTATTTTTAAGGAAAGTTGGAATTAAAGGTATGTTAAAACAGATATAGTAATATAGCAGTGTTAAACTAGATCTTGAAATGTACTGTAGGTAAGGAATAACTAACCTAAGCAGTTTTCTCTTGCTAGACCCATTTTTGTACCAAAATCATATCTCAGGGGATTTTGCCAGTTACTTTCAAAGCATTATATTTAACACATATTAATTCATGTTTTTTTAGATGTTAATGAGTGTGATCTGCATCCAAACATCTGTCTGAGTGGAACTTGTGAGAATACAAAGGGCTCATTTATCTGTCATTGTGATATGGGATATTCAGGCAAGAAAGGCACAACTGGTTGCACAGGTATGTTCTAAATTTTAATTATTAACTTCTAGTTAAACTCGTGAGTCTATGTGCTCTTTTCTGTAGTGTTTAAAACCTCCTCTCGCTCTGCTTCTTCTCATTTATTTGTGCTAAATACTGTATTTCCTGTCCAAATTTGCTGAGCTTGTGTTCTGCTGAACTTCAGTGGCATAGCATTCAGCCTGATGCTGCTTCTGCTGAAATGAGTGACAAAATGTCCACTGGGAACAAAATTGGGCTTGTTACTGCATTGTTGTTGGTCTAAGAGAAGAGAAAATGCCTTTGCCTGTAATTTGACAGACTCCTTAGGACCTCGGTGCATTTGGATTAGTTAATTGTATGCTATGCAGGAAAATAACAGGTATCTGTTCTGAGTGTTGTTTTGGCAAGCACAGGTGGCTTGTAGTATGTGCTAAAATATATTTTCAGTTTTTGCAAAGTGGCAACAAGACAGCTACTCAACTGTATTATATCAGCAAAAACAGAATTTGCATTATTTTGTGTATTGCCAGCAAACAGAAATGAGATTTAAATATACAGGCTCTGAGGGCCTGATATTAATAATCCTCGTGCTGGTGTCTGAAGCCAAGGTGTTGAGAATCTTAGGCTTCACCCAAATGTGAATGCAAACATATGTTCAATATAATTTCTAATATGGACTTAGGGTAAACACATTTCTGGCAATGTCTTTGAGATAAACTTTTATTCTTAGTCTGCCCTTATTCTACAGAGTTAATAATATACTTCTGTAAGTGCCCCATATATATGAAGCTGGTTTTCTACACCTCTTATAGAACAATCCGAGAGCTGGAGCGGTACTTTGCATATTGGATCATGGACGAATAGTTGTGCATTAGTAACAGCTGCCTTTGACTTAAATATGAACTGATCTAAATCCAAGAAATCTCTAATTGTACCCTGTAGACCAACATTTCAATGTTCTTTGTTTCTGTACTAAATTATTTTAAGATCTTCAGTACTCTAGACCTGAAAACCCTTACACGTGGTGCAGCTGTCACTCCTGGCGTAATGAGTGATGGTCACGAGCAGTCAGGGAAGATGAAGCAACTACTAGAAGGCAAAAGACAGAGAAAGGTCATGGAGGCAGGGGAGGAATTTGAGGCATGGCTTCTGGGGAAGTGCCTGAAAATAGCCACCATTTTGGCATCATGTGATGCAGGGTAGTGGCAAATGTCCCAAGTAATACTTTCTTCTTAACAGAGAGGCAGGGAAATCCCTCCCTCCGGGTCCCAGCCAAGCCCAGCCCTCTAGATGGATACTGTCTGCTGTGTGGGCTCTCCCCACTGCCTTGCACATCTTTCTCTTAAAAAAAAGCTGCTTTTGACTATATGTTGGTGTCCCAGGGAGGATGGCATTCACCAGGAAGACCCCCAGAACACCATAATTACAGCAGATGCTGTAGAGGGACTCAGTAATTTGAAAGAGGCCAGTGGTCTAAGACAAAAAGGTGAAGTATCAGTTATGCTGATACAGCTGAGACAGGACCATACTCAAAATAAATCACCAAAATCTTTTGGATTTAAATAAGAAAAGGGAGGAAGCAGAGCAGGAACATTCTAGGTTGGCTTCATGCTGAAGTAACTGTGTAGATACAGGTCCCATCGTGACTACAGTATGCAGATTCTCACATTCTTATTTTTAAAAAGTCTGATTTACTCGTGCAGACCTTTGAATTCCCCACCTCATGTTTCCACAGTATTAGAGCAGAGCTGAAGTTCCCAGGCTCAGGTACTGCAGACCATGACAGCATCCTTCAAGACTTCTTCTGGAGTGACCTTGCCAACAGCACCTTGACCCCAGTATTCAATTCTTGTGTTATAGACAGATCAATAACATCCACAATTTTTAGGAACTCCTGTGAAAAGAAATTGCAAAAATGTGTACAATGCTTTGAATGGGAGGTTCTCTGTTTCATGAGAACAACTAAATAGCGTCCTCTGAGTTCCATTACAGTTTTGTCTAAATATTTCAGCTCCCTTGTCATTACTGATTGTTTCCATTTTAACAAATAAACATTTTTTTTCCCCAATCATTTAGCAGTATTCAGAATCCACCCACTGGCTTACATTCCCATCCCACACAGATGTTAGTTCCCCCCCTCCTTGGTTTTCAGTAAGACTGTGGACAGAGTTTAGTAACAAAAATATAATTTTTTAAAAAATTATGCAAAAACACTCATTGTATATGCAGCTTTCCTAGGCAAAGTGCTACGAATGGTTTAATTTGTATTAACAAGGCAAACTGTGTCAAGACTGACTTAGAGCAGTTCATTTTAAATTTTTCTAGGCAGGCAATGTTACGTAGCCACTAGAGAGAAGATTGCAAAGTTTTCCCCTATCCAAATTCCAGATTGCCCAGCTTTATGACAAATACCTTGTCTCTGCTTTTTCTGTCAATAAAGTGTTCATGTACTTGTGTGGAGATGAGATCCTGTATTGGCACTTGCATTTGTGTTTTGTGATTCATCACCACTCTGGGGTATTGCCTGTAAATTTGCAATATTTCACTGTTGATGTAGAACATTAGATTTACTTGCTCTGATATTTTCACAGAGGAACAAATTCTCTGACTCTCTCCCATCCATCCTTGCCAGTTGGGGCTGTGCATGCAGACCTCCTGTTTGGTTCTGGTGGAGCTGTGCTTGCACAGGCTTAGGGCTCCCTTCACAAAGTTGAAATGAACGAGGTCAGCTTAGGGCTAGAAGTTGCCTGAGATGGTCATCAGATCAAGAATAAATGTGCTTTAAAAACTCAGCCGGATTTCTCCACAGCAGGCTCAGGGGCTTAGAGGGCTGAGACTGGGCTCTGAATCGGCAAGGGCCATGCTGGTGTCGTTTGGAGAAAGTCTAGTGGATGGTTTTCAGCTGCAGCCTTGGTGTGGGCTGTGAGGTTAGAGCGTTTGGTCTTGAGCATTACTTGCTGTCATCCAGTGATGATGATGATGGTGGATAAAAGAGGAGGGAGTGCACACTGCGTACTTGTGTGGCTGACAAAAACATAGTTCTAAAGAGAAGGACACCTGATGTGGGGAAGGGAAGAGGTGAGCTCTTGTCGTTTGCTCTCAGAAATAGGACCATAGTGTTTTGTGACTCGTACAACGTCCTTGCCCCTCTCCCCTGCCTTTGGCTTCTGGCCGTTAGTAATACATTGTGTTCCAGCCTTGATGGCAGAAGAGGGTTCTGGTATCAGTAAAAGAAATAAATTTCCCCTTATGAATCTGGGAGCTGGCTGTGTCAGGCCAAGTACCAGAAGATAATACTATTAGGATGCTGCCCGCCAAATGGGGGTGTTACAGAGGGAGCGTACTGTGAGTAGGCGTCTGTCCAGCAATAACATGCTGCGCCCCAGGCTGATGATGTAAGGATGGATAGCCGGCAAGAACAGAACTGCCCCATGTCAGACTCCAAGAGGTGCTTACAGTGCAGTATGCTGAATGAACTCTGAGGGCGACTCTAAAAGATAAAACAATTTTACAGATATAGGGATCAGAACAGGGGAATTTTTACTTGTATTTTCTACTGGTGTGAGCTCTAAGTTGAAATTCACAATCTTCTCCCTCTCAAAAGCCTTCTCTTTTACCTACCTGATTACATGGGCAGTGAACCAGGAGGAGGAAATGCCTTGTGACTTCCACCAGACGACAGACCCTGTGGGAATCGGGCCTAGGCTTGAAATACCAGTGGAACGTCAGTGTGATAAAATGCACAGATATGCACAGAGCGCCAAAAAAATTAAAAAGTCAGAAAATACTTAAGGGATTTGCATAATTCCCGACAAACAGAACTGATTTATAAATGGAGACTGAATTAAATTCACGCTTTGCTAGGAATCCTTATGGACTATTGAAGCCCAAATGAAATTTAACAGGAAACATAAATGGCACACAGAGTACCTTGGGGATTTCATTCCCTGTGATGAACATGTGAGTTTTCCAGGGTTAATGTTCACTCTTGTTCTAATCAAATGCAGAGGAGTGACTTGGGTGTTTCCAGAGTGTAGGTGAGAATACAGTGACTTATCCCCGTGCTCCGCTCTGGCCGAGTTTAATGATCCACTTCCAGACTATGTAGAGATGCACTGTGCAGACACTGGCTAGCCATTTCTTTCCTTTGGTTGACATATTTGCAAGCATGGTGCCAACATGACAGGTATATATGATGTGTATTTTTGCTGTACGTCCCCTGCCCTAAAAATTTGTGCCTCTGTGATTAATGGGAGAGATGCTTTATTAATTGCCAAAAGCTTGAGAGAAAAAATATTTGTCCAGAGAAGAGAACTGAAGGAGCCAAGAAAACAGGGTGACTGACAGTTTTTTTCCCCAGAGTGCCTGGGATTGTTATGATGTCAGATCTGCATATTATTTATCATGCGTATTCTCATCTGTTGTAGGCAGACAACTCCCTTAGTATTAATGGGAGTTGTGCAATTACAAAGCTGAGAACATGTGTGCAGCAGGACTGGGGCACAATGGGACCAGCTGAGGATGCAGTGTCAGTCTCAGATTGGAATGTCTTTATTTTCCTTGGCTTGTCACGGCCTCATACTGGAGGCAGAAGTAGAAGGTTGATATAAATCAGTGACTCACTCCCTTACTCTTTACTGAAAATCTCCCTGAAGTTAATGGGAATAGGCCATCACTGTGTGAAACCCTGACTTGAGTAGTGTCCTCCTGTGTGCTCTTTGGGTCATGATACCTTTACTCAGACTGAGTAATGCCTTTCTCTTCAAACAATTACATGTAAATACTTGGAGTATTTGAAGAGTGTAGTACTGTTTGTACTGCCATGCAGACAGCACAATCTGGACTCTTGCTCTTATTGAAGATATTTATGTTGAGTTAATTTTTCCCCTACAGAGCTCAACTTCTCCTTTTTGTTTCGTTCTGCGAAACCATAATTCAATACTTACGGGAACATAAATCCGTATTAAGGTCCAGTATAAGCAGGCATAAATTCCATTGATTTCAGTGCCCCGTTTACACAGGGCCGTGTTTGGTCTGAGATCTCTTTTGCCTTGGAAATAATTGCAATGCAATAAATTTAGGCTTATAACTCAGCTGTGCAATGAAAGGAGAGAATAGGGATTATAGCAAAACAACATCTGAGTTAAATGCAGATAGCTTTGAAAATAAGTAAAATCTGGGATGAAGGCAGTGATGGTATTTTATATGCCTCAATCAGCTTTCATTTAAGTATCTCAAAACCCTTCCATGCATCGATGAAATAAGCCCTGCAATGTCCCTGTAAAGGTAGATGATATTAGAAAATATATTTTGCATTCCATATTTGATCTTTACCCAGGCAAAAAGTATTGAAATCTATTGATTTTATTTTTTTTCCTGGAAAAAAAGCTGGGAAGGATTTCAGGATTTTGTTTAAAGCAAGTGGAATGGCATTTCAGTGGCTGATCTCTGAGAAGGTTGATCCCATTATGAATACCTGTGTTTGGATATAGATTTGTGCTTACAACTTTCATCCTTCAGAAGATTCCAAGCTTTTTATTGTGTGTATTAAACATCTGATGGGCACCCATGTCATGGTGCTGCTGTTCCACTGGGAGATGTTAATGGAGGCTCCCAGGTGCAAAGTGTTAGTGGGTCAGCACGAGGTGGGATGGGATGGAATCCGCAGTCATTTTACATAGAGCTGAAAATTTGTTTTGTATCGCCTTAAATTTGAGCCTGAGCATGACTTCATTGCGGTGTAGCTGTCGCATGCAAGTTTCTGTTTGTGTTTGTTGGTGGTTTAAAAAAACTCTTGGCAGAAACCTCTCGCTGCTGATGTTTTTTGTGTTGTTTTGTTGTGTTCTGCAGGGTATAAGGAAGCATGTGATAGTGTGTTTCAAAGCATCAAATAATCAAATACAGTGCAGTCTTAAGTTAGCAGCGGTTTAACAGTTTGGGTTTTAAAATCACGTAAAGGTTAAAATATAGAGTGTTTGCCTCAGCTTTTTTATGTCAATGTATACTGTAGCTGACCTCTCAAAATTCCTTCTGGTCTTTGCCTTCAGTCCAAGCCAAAATTAGGGTTTTTTTCTGACCACCCTTAAGATTTTTGACAAACACTAGTTTCCTGTTTAGGGTGATGTTATCTTCCTATGAGTTTCTGCACATGCTAAAGGCAAATATGCTCTGAGATTATCTGCTCCTGACCCTTTTTTTAAGTTTTAAAAAGTAAGTGTCCATTTGCATGTTTTCAGGCTTATTGGTGCAGTCGACATTCATTAATAGTATATTCCAGCTGCCAGATTTAGATCTGTATCTGCACTTCAGCATTCAGGTTATGGGAATAACCATGTCTGGGGTTTTGATTCATAGCAGTGCCTCATTTAGAAAGAAACACAGAAAAGTGAGATTGGATACAATTCTGCTATACAGACTTAAAAAACTCCAAAACAAACAAACACAAAACCAACCAAACAAACAGAAAGCCCCCAAACAAAGGGTGGGTTTGGGTAATTGCTGGACTTGAATATTAAATTGTAAGATGACAGACATATGTTGTCTGCTTCTCAGAGTCACGTGTAGTCAAAATATATGTAAAGGACATAGAGAAATGACACGGAGCCTTTTGTCTAAAGAAGAGTGGGTAGAAAAACCTGAGAACGTGAAGGGAATTGTTAAGATGGTACCTGGCCGCTTTCCCCAATGGGTCCACTCTCTTGCCCTAAAGAGGCCATTGTTTTTAGGTACAGTGGTAGGGAAACTGAGGTCTGTGGTTTTGAGGCTGAGAACCCCAAAGGTTATTACATGGTTGGTAGCTGATGCTTTTTCTTAATCATCGTTTCAAGAGGGGTTTGAGCTGGTTATTTTTGTGTGTGAAACTATGCAGAGTTTGTGAGCTTGTTTTCCCTTCCCATCAGCTATTGTACAGAACGAGGTGATTTGTCTTACTGCAACAGTGAAGGAACCTGCAAGCACTGAAAAAATTGATATAAATATGAAGTGGTTTGATGTGAATTCTAGATAATTTGTATCCTGCATGGAAGGAAGTAAAGCACAGTTAGAGAGGGCTTGGTTACACAAAGCACTGTAAAATCCGCTGTGTAAGAAAATTCCTGACAGTTTTGTTTTAGTTACCAGTAGTAATCTCTGAAAACCTTGCTGTTGAGTTTATACATTCTCCAAGTACTTATATGGGACATTAATACTGTTTTGTGACAAGGAAGAATGGAGTTCAGTTTGGTTTTTGTTGTCTATACATTTTGACATTGCCAAATGCCCAAGAATGAAAATAAGGTGAAAATAGCAAGTACAGAAATAGAATGTGCTGACACAAAAGCGTATGTTGAAGATTGGATGACTTGCTGCCTGGTGTCTCCAAGGATGCTGACTTTTTTTCCACTGTGTTAGGTTTCCTGAGTTCTTAATAAACTGCCTGATGATCTCTCTGCCCATCAGCTGTCACATTAAATACAGTGGTACAGGCCATCCTCCACCTTCGACACAGTCTCTGGCAAAGCAGAACCTGGCTTTGTTAACTGCCTAGAGATAATTCTAGGAGGAGTTTGCAGGTGATGCCCAGCTGGTGTTCATCAGCATCCTTGCAGATATGATGGGACCTGCGGGAGTGCTGCATTCCAGGAGTCCCTGGGTTGCTTCTCAGACCTTTTAGCAAACCACGTGATGTAGTGCCACCAAGTCCCACTCCACAGGCTCCAGGATGGCCAGATGGAAAAGCTGCCTTCTTTCACTCAGGTGTGTTAAGATATGGGTAAGATGCAAGCCAGTAAATTGTAGTGGTGTCTCTCTGTTGTCAGAGCAGCTCAGGTCTTCATACCAGCTCTTATTAATCAAATTTGACCCACAACCTATTGCAAAGCTGCTTGACAAACATCAAGATGCTGAACACCTGCAGTGGTAATCTTTATGGATGCTAGTCTTCTTCCCAAAGGCTGTGGCCTCCCATTCTTTCTGAGCACACCAGTTAGCAGGAGAATTAATTGTATTTTATCAAGTGAAATTTTCCTCCTTGAATATAAAATTTACCAGGGCTTTGGAGTGAACTGCAGAAGTACTGCTTTATATGCCTATCAGAAAAATGGATAGTAGGGCAGCACATGTTTGAAATATGCTACGTGCTTCTTTGCTTTCCTTTGTTATTGTTTTATTTCTCTTCTGCTTCATTTTTAAATGTCATGTTATAAAGAAATGCAGGCTTGCTTTCACGTTCACATTGTCTTTCTTGAGAAATTCCAGTATCAGTTATCTGGATATGAGAAAGTTTGATCCGTGAGCTCTTCAAACATCTCTCTGTTTTTACAGATATCAACGAGTGTGAAATTGGAGCCCATAACTGCGATAGACATGCCATATGTACAAACACAGCAGGAAGTTTCAAATGTAGCTGCAGCCCTGGCTGGATTGGAGATGGTATCAAGTGCACAGGTGAGGGTCATGTGCATTTGTATTTATTTGTAAGGTCAGAGCAAAACTGGGTCCCAGCAATTCTGAAAACAACAATACCACACCTACAGATTGAGAAGACAAATGCTTATCAAGCTTGTTGGGTCGATTTGACATGATCTGTTGGAGGACAAATTCTCCGCCATGGTATTGAAATCAGCATTATCTCATATTTTGCTTGTGAGATGGTGAAAACAGACTGGACCATGGCAAGAGACCTGTGTCCCTGAGAGCAGCTGATGGGAGGCAGTGAAAGGTCTCCTGGTGCTCCTTGTGAAAACAAGATACAGATCTTAGTTTTGAGAATGCCCTGTAGCTTCCTCATTCAGTGTTACCTTGTCAGTCTTCTTTGTTGAGCTGCGAATAAGCTGTGCCTGCTTTTCCAGTCAGATGACCCCACATATGTGTGGGTTTTATTATGGAAGATTATTTAAAGTAGAGCTTCTGTGTGCCATACACTATTTAAAGTGTGTATTCATGGTGTATTTTTTAACTGTTGTTGCTTTTTTCTTTTTCTTTTTTTTTTCTTTTTTATTATTATCTTAAAGATCTGGATGAGTGCTCCAATGGAACCCACATGTGCAGCCCACATGCTGACTGCAAGAACACAATGGGCTCTTATCGCTGCCTGTGTAAAGAAGGTTATGTTGGAGATGGCTTCACTTGTACAGGTGAGCTTTCTTAGGAAAGCACTGGATGACCTCTAATGGTCCTTTGCAACCTAAGTTAGTCTACAATCCAATACACAGAAATAGCTTTTAAACATTTGAAATTATTCTCTAATATGTCATCTTCCATTGTCTTCTACTTCACCTAAATTGCCATAACTTTAAAGAAATACTGTTTACTGTCCCTAGTCTAATGCAGTCATTTTTTTCACTTGATAAAATACAAGTTTTCATTGAACTTTTCTTGTTAGTTGGAGTGAGTGGCAAACTTACTAGAACAATGCTTGATCATGTAATTTGGCTACTTAGTAAACCAGTCCACTGGCTACCCACCGTAGTATTTAAATAATAGGGCACATGTATTAAAATTACTTCATAAAAGTGCCTAAAAACATTTGTTCTTTCCATACGTGAGCGTGTGCTGTCTGCCCTCTTTACTGCATCATCTTGAGAGATGGTGTCAGGACGCAGTGTTGACATGTAGAAGGATGGAATTAGCTGCTTCTGAAACATAATTTTATAAACTGTAAATGTGATTATAAAACTTTGCTAGAGAGATGTTTCCCCACACACACTTCAGTCTTCTCCTTTGAAGAACAGGTTAGCTCACATAAACTGAGTCATCAGGAGCCCTGCTATTAAACTAAGGATATCAGTGTGCTGGTGATGCTGCATGGAGGGTGACCTTGTTCAGAATAAAGCCATATGATAGACAGCTGGTGGGCCAGGTTTTCAGCTGGTGCAAATCAGCAGCACTCTATGAACTGCAGCAGGTTTTTATGTCACCTAGGAATCTGGCTCAGCAGGTTTAAGGCTGAATTTGAATCATTCCAAATTATAAATGGACCCTAGGATTCTGTTTAATTCTCTCTATAATTTACTCTTGAATCTGATTCAGCTTCCTTAGTGGCCTTCGTAACCCAGTGCTTTTTGTTAATTTCCCATATGATGATTTCCAAGAGTCTATAAACTACATCTGTCAAATGGAGTGCTTACAGAGTTTTGCATTCAGCAGAATTTTATTTTTTTTTATTTGGACACTTTATTGTTCATGGATTCAAGAAGTGTCTGGGACTCAAATGAGGGTATACAAGTGTTCTGTAAGCCCTCTGCCAAAGCATGCAGCATTCACCCTGGGGGGTACTACCTTTGATTCACCAGCCATGGACTTTTACAAGCTCACATTGCCAGCCAGACTCTGTTGCAACAAGTAGAGTGTTTTTGTGATGTATAAAATTTAATCTAGAAAATAAGGTCCACAATCTATCTGAAGGGCAGCGTAGTCCAGTAGCAAGGCTGTTTTTCTCATCAGCTGTTAACCTGCAGTTTAATTTTGATGAAGCTATTTTCACCTCCAGGCCACTTTTTGTGGCTGTTTTGTATGGTTGGCATGAAGACTGCCTATTACTATATGTTTGCTTATTGCACAGTAAACATCTTTTTTCAATTGCTGCCTCTAGGCTTTGCTGTAATAGAAACAATAATAAAATTCACGTGCTCATTCTGAGTCTAACTTTGACCCTGTAGGCTGCCTCCAGTTGTTACTAACTGTAGTTACTTGAGGAGTCTGTACCTCTCTCTGATTTTCCTTTTGATTAGAAGCTGTATTTTCAACATGTAGGAAATATACCAAGCTGTTACATGCAATAGCCTCTGCACGTAACTAGATTGCAGTTTCTTCTGCAAGTGTTCAGAGTTAATAGAATAATTAAAATCCTTGGAACACTGCATGCTTCAGCTGAAACAAATGTTGGTGAGAAAATAATGTTTCCTGTAAACCTGCAATTTCTGGTCCTTTGACAGACCTCGACGAATGCTCAGAGAACTTGAATCTTTGTGAAAATGGGCAGTGCCTCAATGCCCCTGGAGGATATCGCTGTGAATGTGATATGGGATTTTTGCCAAGTCCAGATGGAAAAGCGTGTGAAGGTAATTCTCTGTAAGCTTTAAACAACACTCAACAAATTCTGCTTTAATAATATTTTATGTTTGAAAAATTTTACGATTGGTTGCAGTTGTGGTTGTATCGAGAACTGCAGCAACGTTGTCAAGAGTAGTTGCTGGTTTTCAGTTTAGACGTTTGTTATGGGCCTCTAGGTGTTTATCTACCTATTATATAGAGAGAACAGCTTTTTGGAGCCTATCTTATGGCATATTATTTGTGGGTCTGATTGGTGATCCAAGTGGCTCTGTCAGCTGCCATTTCATCTTTGTCAGTTTGTACCTAGTTCTTCATTTTATTCATAACAGTTAAACAGAAAAAGTTGTTACTTGGCCTTGGTGTATATGAAGCTGAAAAACACCGGTCTGCTAGCTAATACAGTGAACATTCTTTGAGGGCTTCTGTGAGAGGCAGAATCAGAGTTTGAAGCTTTGCAGTTTCTATGACCACAACAAAACAAAAAAAAAAAAAAATCCATGAGTATTTGTTCAGTTTTGAAAGTGAGTTGTCAGTTTACAACTCTTTAATTCACAAAAATCAAAAAATAAATATGTTACCAACATGATTAGGTCATATATTTGATTGTAACATTTGAAATCTTCAGTTGATACAATGCTAATCAGTTAAGTCAGTCAAGAAGAAGCAGCCATATCACCTGACGTAGTAATAACTCATAGTAACTGGTATTTGATGGAGTTCGTAAGTACAAAACTATAAATAGGATTTTTTCCCCTAAAGAGTGTTCTGTGTATTTTTTTTAGTAATCTACCAAGAGAATAATTTGAGAGTGAATTTTTGTGTAAACTGAAACAATATTAGGTTTTGTAATGTTTCGTGAAACAATTTACTTTCAAACCTTCCAGCTAACTTTAAATAGCTTATGTAGAGCCTAGCTCCTGTTGCTAAAACAGACTTTCCTTGATGTCTCAGATGTGTACGCTAAATGCAGTATTTTAACGTCCTTTGTAAACACACACATTTTTATTTTATCAAATTGGTTGTTCTTCGTGCAGTGCATACGAGTTTCAGTAAATACTGGATCAGACGCAAAAGGCACGAAAGTGAGCTCTGCTTGCCAAACTTGAGATCTGTCAAAGGCAGAGACCTGAAGATGAGCATCAAGTTCACCTTTGGGCACAAACTTTCCCTTTGCTGATGTCCAGCTTTCTGCAGATGACTGCTGATTTAAAACTAACTTCATTTTTTTTAAAGCATATCTCCTGCTGTGTTTTAATTTTACTAGCTGTCAGATTAGCCCACTAATAATCTCAGATTGTTTCTGGCATGGCTTCCAGTGACACTGGAAAGAGCCTTTTGCCCCCCCCC